>NW_026605354.1:0-26673 GCF_945859685.1 Eupeodes corollae
CTATCAGTACTGGAAGCGATTGAAATTTTAAATCTATCAGATTGGGCAAACCTTGTAAAATTTGTCAGAGCTAGTTACCACTACACAATGCTTATTATAACGGAATATACATAAATCATATACATAAGGCAAATATTTATACAATCAAATCATACCTTTTTTTCCTTTTTTGTGCGTGTACTATTTAATTTGAAAAAAATTTAAATCGTATTTAAAGCAAAGCATTTAATACAAATCCAGAGACAATCATGAAAAGGAGATTGAACAGAAAAAAAAGCGGCCAGTTTGAATAAATATTTTATTTTTTTCATAAATTATAGTTTAAAAAGATGCTTTTGAAGCGATCTACATTAGTGCCCATAAAAACTTGCTAATATTTTAAGCTTTTAATCAGTTAAGTGGAACTTTTGTAATTTTAATTCCTCTTGGATGTCTAACGTTAATATAATTTTTTGTATAAAGATTTTTGAGACGAACAAAAATGTTTTAACAATTTTTATTAGAAAAAAATTGACGTTTTATTTTATCCAAGTTATTGTATTATTTATTAACATTCATGTATCTTAAGTCAAAAAAAGGGTTTTTAATACCTTTAATATGCCAAAGACACAGTGTGAGCATTAGGAAAAGAGGGAAGGGTTGGATAGGAGGTGTCGGTGTACATTGGTTTTAAATTTCTGAACATTGCAATGACAGGGAAAGATAGAGCGTGGCAAGGCGTTCCACATTCACGTACGGCTAAAAAAAGAATCTCTGTACTTCATAGTACGTCCGAAGTTGGGCTCAAGGGTAAACTGATGGGCATTCCTAGAAGCGCGGGTATTACGGATAAATTGTTTAAGGGGAGGAATGCAACTGGCTATTTCACTAGAGCATAGCCCGTTAAAATAACGGTAAAAAGGGTGAGGCAAGAAACCTTGCGTCGATGTTCGAGTGATGTAAACGAGTTGATGGTGTTAATGTCACCAATCATTTTAAAAGCTCTTTTTTGAATACTGTCCAAGATATTTTTTAATTTTTGAGAGAGAGATGAGAGTTATATTCTAATTTCGGACGTATATAGGTTTTGTATATTGTAGCCAGATCAGACGGACAGAAAAATTTCATTCAACGTTTCAAGAAACCTAGAAATCTTGCGGCATTTTTGGCAACACCGCGTATGTAATCGCTTCACAAAAGGTGGTTGCTGATGCACATTCCGAGGATGTCAAGATTTTCCGTTTCGTTGATGCAAGTGCCACTCATAGATAGTGGCAAAGAGGGTTTATCTCGCTTTAATGATGCAAGACAGCATTGCGTTTTCGAAGCATTAAATTCCACACGATTTTTTATTCCCCATTGTACAATGCTGTGTAGGTCGGAATTTAATGAGCTAATCATATTTTATAGTTGCAGTTCCACATCCAAAGAGGAGGGCTGTGAGCCTAGAAACGAATATGAAAAGCTAAGAGTGCTATCGTCAGCGAAACAATGTATTGGATTCGAAGTAGCAGACAGGAGATCATTTATAAAAAAAGAGGGTGGAATGCGACCCACACTGATAACTTCCCATCCCGTCTGTCGATTTGTCTTGCTTAAAAGTTTGTCTATATTTACTGGTACTCGTATCAGTTTTTACCAAATTTGCGTACTATTTTTTGTAGATTTTATTTTTTATGAAAAAACGGACTGTTGGATTTTTATATAAAAAAAAACAATATTTTCTGTGAAATAAAATAAGTTTGAAGCCAATATTTTAAATTTTTGAAAAGCTATTTAAGTCGAAAGTAAATTTTTACCAAGTTTTAGTATTGTTTTCTTTTTAGTGTTTTATTTTTTGTAAAAAAAAACTTTCAATTCGATTTTTTTCAAAATTTTACCGAATGTTTAAAACAATATTTTTTACAAGATAAAATTAGTTTGAAGCCAATAGCTACAATTTTTGAAAAGATATTTTAGTCGAAAATCAATTATTACCAACTTTCATACATTTTTTTTTAGGTTTTTATTTTTTGTAAAAAAAACTGTTAATTCGATTTTTCTCAAACTTTGTCCTAATGTTGAAAACAATATTGCTTATAAGTAAAAATTAATAAGAAGCTATTTAAGTCGAAAATCATTTTTTACCACCTTTTATTAATTTTTTTTTAGGTTTTTATTTTTTGTAAAAAAACTGTTAATTCGATTTTTCTTAAAACTTTACTGAATGTTAAAAACAATATTTCTTAAAAGATAAAATAAGAGCCCAAGTTTCATGTTTTTGAAGAGATATTTGAATCGATATTCAATTTTTACCAATTTTGAGTAATGTTTTTTTTTTTATTTTTATTTTTTTATAAAAAAAAACTGTCAATTCGATTTTTCTCAAAATTTTATCAGATGTCAAAAACATTATTTTTCGTTGCACAAAATTGTTTTAGAGTTGAAATCATATTTTAGTCGTAAAATTTTGGAGGTAACAAATTTTTTTTTCAGTTTTTTGATTTATAAAAAAAAACCGTTAAATAGATTGTGTTCAAAAAATATACTTCTTTGATATCACGTTACAGTATATTATATAAAATTTAATTCAAGTCTCTAGCGTTTTTGGTTCGTAAGATATTTAGGGTTAACCAACGTTTTTTTTCCAAACTGCTATGGTAAAAAAAACCACCCACGCAATTGTCTTGAGAACCCTTCTGCATCTTTCTGCCTTATTATCTGTATAACAAAATGTATTAAAATCGATATCTCTTTTGGTTCTTGAGCTATGGAGGACGAAAAAAACGTCGCGAACGTACGTTCACACGCACGCACAGACATCTTTCTAAAAATCTTTTATTTCGACTCTTGAAACGTCGAGAAATGTCAAAATTTTGAATTCGACAAATCGGACCCATTACAATAACTTCCTATGGGAAGTTAATAAACCAGAACCTCAGTATTGTTTTCCCGATACTAAAAAAAGTAGGCCCTCAAAGCTGCACCAACTATCCATTTAACTATGGGAATAAGTCTACATAAAATCGCTTGTAACATCTTCTCTGCCGTAATATCATGAAAGTCTAAGGCAAATCGTCAACAATCAGATAGGTCGTTGTCATTGTGTTTTTAGACTCAAGAACATCAAATCGACACAAATCATGACAGCATCTACAGTAACTATAGCTATATGAAAAGCCACTTCTAATTTTAACATGCCTGCCAAACTCTTCCGTTCGTACAGGTCCACCATCTAGAATACGCTCTGCACCATAATGTTTGGAAATAACCTAATAGAACCTTTAGATGTCTAAAAAGGCGCCGTTATGCGATTTATTTAACATTGTCCTTAAGGGAGTAAGGAAATACTAGAAGCATTATCTTTCAAAAGTCTGCTCAATTACCTTGTTGGGTGAGACCCTATTTCACATAGAACTGTAGTGCTGGAAGTATGTATAGTAAAAAACCACCTAATCAATTCTTTGAAATTAACTTCTGCATCTTTCGGTGTTATTATCTGCAAAACAAAATTAATTTGTAGTCGAAATTTCTACTAGCTCCTGAGATATGGACGACGAAAAATGGTATCTCTAACGTACCCGGCTGTATGTCATCTATAACGTAATTCTTTCAGCGTAACAGTTGCATCAGCCACACTTTTGAATAAGTGTGGTGCATTCACACCGCCAGAGCCAGAAGATCAACAAAAAAAGCGACACGTTGATGATGGAAGGAGGAACTTTTCAACAACAATTTTTTAATTTTATAAGCTCCAAATAAAATCCTTCTGCGTGTAAACGTAGCCTCCGTGGTTGAAAATGGTCATCATCCCTGGAAATCATTTTTCGATAAAAGTACACATAATTTGTATTTATTTGAACAACTTTATTAGCACAAAAACTTTCTACAAACCGAACTTATGATATAATCCCGTTTGTGGAATTCTCTATTAGAAATGTCGACGAGGAATCGAAAATATTTGGATTTTCCTCAACACTTTCAGCCGCAGCGCGCAGTATCAATATTTCCGCTTACTTGTTTCAAAATCTCAATTTGTGTACCAATTTTACACAAGTCGTTCAGTTTTGTGGACAAGGTCACAAAATTTTCACTATTTTTATAGTAAATTTCAACGATATAAATTTGTTTGTTAGAGTGTGTATTTTTGAAGTTATAGAAATGGCGTAAAATCTAATTGTAAATGTCAAAAGTTAACAGCTGTACTATATAAAATAAAACTCCTAATTGGAAAACTCTTTTAATTTATACACTTTTTAAACCGAGTTCAATTAATTCGTCGTACATTTTATTAATTAGATAAAGAAGCATTATTTTAAAAGATATATTTTTATCTCTCGCTCTCCATATAATAATATACTCTTAGATACTAAAATGTATGCAAAGACTTTATCTTTTTAATAGATATATCTTCCTTTTTCAATCTTTTATTAATTTTGACTATTTATATACAGCGTACAACCGTGAGTACAACTTTCTTCTTTGGCAGCTGATTCTAAACGTTAAGTGGTGGATACCTTTGGCCCACGTGCTCTGCTTCAGTGGGACTTTAAAAAATCAAGTCAGTTAGATACGAGTATGAGATGCTGGCGTCGTTCTTATTTCCTCGAATTTTGTTCGATGAGAGTGAAAGTTGATGGTTTTTTAGTTTTGCTTTATTTATTTTTTGGATTAACATTTTTTTTATTTTCTAATTATTTAATTTTATTGCATGTTGAAGTTTTTCGCTTCGAATAAATCGAATTGTTTTTGTTTACATTTGCTCTTTTTGTTTGTTGCATAAAATTAAAAAAAAATATGTATTTTCGTTATTTTCATCATAATCTAAATAATGATGTTAATTAGTTTCATGTTATTTTATGTTGCCTAACATATTCTGATTTGTTTTATTTTTTAATAAAAAAAATACTTTCGTTTTTCTTGTGAAGTCATTATTAAGAGGGAAAACATACTCAAAATACAAATGGAAAATATTTTTAGAGTGCAATTCCAACTGTGGGAAGTTAAATCGATTTAAATTTATATAATGTCGAAGTTGATAAAATATAGAAAAAACAATAAAACTGCGTATGGCTGTTATGCTATAAAATAAAAACACACAAATTTTGTATGCAAGAATTTTATGAAATAAAAATGAAAGTTTACACTCAATTTGACTATAATAATAAAATTTCACTGATAAATAAATATATTCAAAAAACCAAACAAAAAATTAATATTAAAATAAGGTTTCGTTTACATCAATTAAAGAACTGTGAAATATTTAATTTGGATATTTAAAAAATTTCTATTCCAAAATCAGTGATTAAAATGAGTAATGACCATGACTAATTCAAAAAATATAACCATAGAAAATAACTCCATAAAAATGAAGATATCTTTAAATTATGGAGAATAAAAAAAAAACTTCAAACATTTTCTAAAAGAAATAAAATGCACAACTGGGTCGCACGAACTTGCTCCTGTATGCAAAGAGGCTGTTTAAAAACTACCTACATAATATGTAAGAATTAAAAATATCACTCTAAAATAAGCTTGTCTTCAAAAATCAAAAATGCCATTTGATTTGTCAAAAAAACCGCGCAATTCATCCCAAGACACAACTCATCCTAGCACATTTCATCCCGGAAATGAAAAATACTTTTTAGTTGGTTCAAAGCTTTTTGCTTTGGGTAGCTTTATTTTAATTTCATATTAGAAGAAGCAAGATGGAAAATAAATTTTCTGAAGATACGAAAGAGGCAGAACATGTATGTTTAAATTGTAAAGCGATCACCTATTAGTTGTATAGTTAGGTAGGTGTCTAAAACGGATAAAGAATAGTTCATTGGCGTTCTAAGCTTTTTGCAGATAGATTGATAAAGACATTTTTATGATGATAATGAAGGAATGTTATAGTTAGTAAGAATAGAAAATACATATACTCGTTCTGGCCCGTTTCTTTAAGCATTTATTCTTTTATATAGGCAAAGGCAAGTAAAATATATGTGAAACAACCTTATTTTTAAGGAATAATATTTCAAACTCATAATATATCGTAGGCTAAAGATGCAAACCTCGTAACTCCATTGAAATCTATGTCTGGATTAAAAAAAAGGTCATTATTGTTGTTGGAAATGCAGAAAACATATAACAAAGAAAACAACGTATATCCACGTTGCCATTTTACAAGTGGAATCCACAGTTTAAGCAGAACAAGTGAAGTGTGTTAATGAAAATGAAAAGTTTCTTTTTGAATTTGGATGTTTTAACTGAAAAGGTAGCTATGTGTGTGATATTATTTGAAATTATTAAAAATTCCGATAATAAAGATTATTCTTAGAGTAAATAAAGAAGTTTGTATGAGTATGAGTGGAAATGCAAGATTTTCTTTCTTATGCAATTCATATCCAACAATGATTTACAGGTTTTTCTTATTTTCTCTAACGAACAATATTTTAACAGTTCTAATGTTTTTACACTTTAACTACCACGTTGACGATTAAATTGACGTTAAACTATGGGATATGACAACAGATAGAATATTTTTTGTTACGAGGATAGCTGATGTTGCCTAGGCTAGAGTAGGAGAATTAAAAATGAACTTAAAATTTGAAATCTTTCTGTACTATTTGATGATTTATAATATCATTAGTGCATTTTAAGGTCGATTTTAAGAATTTTTTTATTTCAAAACATTTAAGTAATAAATTCATGAAGTTCAATATCAAGTCTTAGATAATGTACCTAATGTATACTTTAATTTAGGCTTTAAGCCTGGTCAAATTAGACATCTGAGGTTTCAAAAATTCACACCCAGCTGTTTGTTAATAAAACTTCTTAGGAGAATAGCGCGAGTACGGTATTAATATTGTACAACAAGGCGAATATTTGATTTTTGTTGGTGTTTATGTAAGCTTTTAAGCATATAAAGCTATACAATTCGAAGACTCAGAATTACGTCATATAAACAATTTAGTATGTATGCTACTTCCTTGCATTTGACTGGTTGGCCTAACTATAGTATTTTGGGTGTTGAATGCAAAAAGAAAAGTTTCTCCAAAACTAAGACATTTCTTATTTGTCCTGATTATTTACTCGTAGTATTAAGTTAAATGATAAGGAAAGAAATAACATTTCAATGAGAAATTATAAGACGGCAACAATCAAGGAAACAAAATAGTAGTTCAATTTATTATTTTATTAAATACAAAAATGAAACGAAACGCGTTTGCAAGGTGATGTACTTCAATACTTTAAGTATTGGTGAGAGGCTGTAACAAACTGGAAGAAAAAAAGTTTGGAAACTGAAAGTACATCAATTGATTCTTTGGATTTATCTTTACCAACCGTTAATCTTTATTCAAATAACCGCCAAACAAAAATTAATCTTTAAAATTACTACATAAATGATTTTTTACTAGCCCTACCTATCACTATTGTAGATTAAGGTCACAAAAATACAGCTGTATGATAAATATTCAAACATTTTTTTTTATTATTTACAGTGACTGGTGCACAGCTCAAAACAGAAATGTCATCTCAGCAAATGCACTTCTCAATCTAACAGCCTTACACCAAAAAAATGCATTTCAAAAAATACTTGTGAAAGGACACACCTAACTAACCGGAAGTGGAATCAATGCACTCAGCATTGCGTAACCAAAACATAAACGTCCCAGCAGATTATGTTGACATCTTTGAAAAGGCTTCTTTCCTTAAAATGTGAATTAAGTGAATTTTGAATATTTCAAAAGGTATTCTTGACTTGAATTTAAATCTTCAATAAGACCAGGGAAAAAATGGAGATCCAACAGTGAACCAGATCCACTCTTTAAAGTAAAGGGCGTCCCAAAATTAACGCAAGATTTGAATTTGCCGCCATTTGTGCAGTGAAGTGTTGGCAACCCTGAAAAAAAGCAATTTGACAGCTAACAGTATAGGGTTATTAAAAATTGAGCGTTACACGTTAGAACAACGTGTCTTCATTATTAAAGAATATTTCAAAAATAGTGAAAGCTTGGACCCTGATTCTTCGAGCAAAATCATCCTAAGCGCATTTTCATCTTGATGGCTTTGTCAATCGCTAAAATTGCCCCATTTGTGATTATCGAAAAACAAATGCATCCACAACGCGTGACTATATGGTGGGCCATATTTTTTTGAAAATGATGCTGGTCAAGCAGTGACTGTTACTGGTGCTCGATATCGCGACATGATTACACAGTTCTTTCTGCCAAAATTGGTTGATATTAATGTGTCCAATATGTGATTTCAACAAGACGGTGCCACATGTCATACAGCCCGTGAAACAATTCAATTACTGCATGAGACAGTCTATGTCAACAAGCCCACAACCACCCGTGCATTAAAGGAGGAGATTCAACGCTGGATCAACGAAATTCAGCCACATTTATGCAGAATGGTCATGGAAAATTTCAACAAAAGAGTGCGCATGTGCATGCAAAGCCGTGGAGGCCATTTGTCCGATGTGTTATTCTATACATAACCCTATCCTATGTACTTTACGATTCAATAAAAATATAACTATCAAAAGACTAAAAACGGCGTTTTCTATTTAATTCAAATCTTGCGTTAATTTTGGAACACCCTTTACAAAATAATTTAGGTGGCGCAACAGTCCGTAGAGAACCAATGGCTAGTTGACTTACAACTCTCAATCATTCCAGTGTGCAAGTTACAGGGATGAAGTGGACCTACAGTTTATTAGCCGAATCCGAACGGCTAGTTTGAGAAAGCACTTTTTCATGGCAAGAATTACTTTTGGAGAAATTGTCAATTCCTCGCAAGAGGCAGTACCCGTGAAAAGACTTTAGATGGCACAGACAGGGAACAAACCCAAGACCTCTCACATGACAGTCCAACGCACTAACCATTATGCCAGGGGTTTTACGTTTTCGATATCTCTTTAAAAATTAAAGTTATTGGTTTTAAATTAATCCATATTATGAAAAATTTAGTTTTCAACATTTAGTAAAATTTTGGGAAAGATCGAATTCACAGTTATCTTACAAAAAATAAAAACATACAAAAAAGTTTACAAAAACTTGATAAAAACTTATTTTCGATTCAAATATTTCTTTCAAAAATATAAGATTTGGCATCAAACTAATTTCATATTATAGAAAATATTGTTGACATTCAGTTAAATCAAACAGTTTAAATCCAACAGTCAGGTTTTTTTCATACAAATTAAAATCTAAAATCTTCTTGATATCTCTTCAATAAATGAAGGAATTGACTTCAAAATAATTTCGTTCCATGCTGAATTTTCTTAAAAACAAAACAAAAATATATTAATTTTTACAAAAAAACAAAAACTTTCAAGAAATGCTACTTAAATTGGTAAAAAATTAGTTGTCGACTAAACATCTCATTACCGAACATATATTTTGAAATAAAACTATTTTATCATTTATGCAAAACATTGTTGGTAATTTTTAATTAAGAATAGTGGAAACTTTAACTATAACTTAAAGTGGAAACTTTAAAAAAAGAAGCTGGGATGCGACTCCACTGATAACTTCCCATCCCGTCTGTCGATTTGTCTTACTCGTAAAAGTTTGTAGGTTTCTGTAATTTTCAAATTACCAATAATATTTTCCATAAAAAGAAATAGTCTAGTTTGAAAATTTAGTTTTGGTTAGTAGATTTTTAGTCCAAAACAAATTTTTACCAAATTTAGTAGCGTTTCTTAAATTTTTACACATTGGATAAATGAAATTAATTTGAGAGATATCAAGAACTGAACATCAATTTTTACCAAATGTGCGTACTATTTTTTTTTTAATTTGATTTTTCTCAAAATTTTACCAGATGTTAAAAACTTTTTTTTCTTTGCACAAAATTGTTTCGGAGATGAAATCATTTTTATTCGTACAATTTTCGTGGTGACAATTTTTTTTAAATTTTTTTGTATTTAAAAAAATTCCGCTAATTGGATATTTTTCCAAAAATATACATGTCTGGTATTACGTTACAGTATATAATATAAAATTTTATCTAGCGTCATTGGTTCGTGATATATTAAGCGTTCACCAAAATATTAACCTTGCTAAATAAAAAATAAATTAGGTGACGCAGCAGTCCATGAAGAACCAGCGCCTAGTGACTTACAACCCTCAACCATTCCTGTGTGCGAGCAATTGCAGGGATGAAGGCGACCTACCGTTTAAGAGCCGAATCCGAACGGCTAGTTTGAGATAGCACTTTTTCATGACAAGAATTACTCTTTGAGGATTTTTCAATTCCTAGCAAGAGGCAGTACCCGAGAAAAAAAGTTAGGTGCAACAGGCATTAATTGAGCCCAGGACTTCTTTGCATGACAGTTCAACGCACTAACCACCACGCTACGGGTACTAACCTTGGGTTCACCTTGCTGCTATAGGAAAAAAAACCACCAACGCAATTTTTTTCAGAACGCTTTCTTCATCCTTCTGCATTATTATCTGTATAAAAAAATTTATTTGAAGTCGATATCTCTTTTGGTTCTTGAGCTATGGACGAGGAAAAAACGTCGCGAACGGAAGGACGGACGTAAAGACGCACGGACGTAAGAACGAGAGGACAAACAAACGTGCAGACGTACGAACGTACGTACACCCACGCCTACAGACTTTCTAAAAATCTTTTATTTCGACTCTAGGAACCTTGAAAAGTCGAGAAATGTCAACATTTTCAATTCGACAAAACGGACTCATTTCAATAACTTCCTATGCTAAGCTAAAAAATACCGATAAAAAATGGTTTTGACTCAAGTATTTGGAGAACAAAGATAGATATTGACTTCAAATTATTTATCTCAAAAATATGGTTATAAATATTTTGTTAAAGTCTTAATACAAGAATTTTACTGACATTAAAGTAAAGTTCCTCGGGACCTTTTTAAAATAAGATTTGTCTTTTTAAAAGTTTTGAAGAAACTCGAAAAAATATAGTTTAGTCTCACACGCTTACGATTGAAAAAAAAAAAATGTTTGTAGGTATATAAAGTCTCAAAAATAAATTTTTATTCCAAAAAGATTAAGTTTTTTTAACTATAACTCCGAAGGTGTCTAGTTTTTGAATCAGAACAGTTAAAAACTCAATAAAAGCCGTTTTTTGTAGTCAAATAATTTTAAAATGATTGCTTCCTGTTAGAAATATCTTGTGTTTGTGAAAAATTATCAAATATCCAATATCTTTATGATAAATGCATTTTACTTACCTCGAAAAAATGTATGGAATGAGAAGCTTTAAAATGTTTTTAAAGAGAACCAAAAATATGAAAAAGAATGTTCCTACTGCTCAGATTCAAAAACTCAATATTTAAAGGTATAAAATGCAGTCATTTATTTACCACAATTTTCTTCAGAGTAACAGCCTGCTGAAAATATTTTAAAAATTTGGAACTTTCATCATATTTTATAATTTCTGTGAATCTCATAAAAGTTTAAGCAAAGTGCATTTTAACAATAGTTTTGTTAAATGTGGTTATGCTTGGTTAGTAAAGCAACAATAATATTTGCCTTTAATCTTTAAAATTATCATAGTTTTGAAAAACGAACACAGAATTTTCTTAGATTTTCTTACTTAAAAAATAAATTGATCTACTCAAAATTTTTAAAAAGTATCAAACATAAAAGTGTTATGAGTAAGAAAACTGAAAAAATGTCATCAAGTTTATTAAAGTTGAAGTTATAAAGCGTTTATCATCATCTGCTTAAGTTTTGTTTCCCCCATAATATTACTCAACAAATTATTATCTTTCTCCATAAGTTTATTAACAATAAAACTTATTTCAGGTGATTGAAGGAATAAGCATGCGACATATTCGTAGATTTTATTGACTATTAAAACTAAGTAAGGTATGATCAAAATCTATAAAGTTATATTCTTTACAAATCAATAAATTTATTTAATGTGAAACCATTGGACCAGTATCATATAATATTGTCCTTTTTATAATCAGTTTCAAAGTTGATAAAATCATATTTATGAGTGTTAAAGGTGGGTATTGATTTTACGTGTTTGACCCACTTAAAAAGTAATCAAGGCAGGTACTAAAAAAAGTTATGTGCAAAGTTTAATTGAAATCAATTTAAAAGTTTAAATGAAGCAATTTAAAAATTTCTGTAATAAATCAATACATAAAGTAAAATTGGAAAGAAAAGTGTAAAAGTTGATGGAAATACTTTATTTAGGTATTTTATATTTGGATCAAATCAAATAGTTCATAAGTACAGATTACAAAATAGACACACTAAGGCAGACGGCAAAGTAAAGCTTAATAATTTTTGTAATTTAAAGTTGTGCTTTTAAACAAGAAACTAAATAATAAATCTGTTCTAAAAACAGGAAATAAGAAAAAGTCTGCATTGAAACTGGACCTTAGCCTCATATAACTTCTATCTCTCCTTTATCATGAATGCTTCAATTCATCTCCGTAATTTTTCAAGATTTTAACTAAATTTAATTATTATCTCTATGTTTCCATTTTGTTCATAAATATTACATTCATATGATGCATTTTTGTCATATTTTACAAATAAGAAAGCGTCTCTTAAGTTTAAAAAATGGCAATGAAATTATGTCGACAAATAAAAATGCCGACATTTCTAATACAGTTTATTAAAATTTGGATCATACCCCTGTCGTTATCTAAGTCCATTTTCAAATTAAACAAGCTATTGCATGTCAATGTGTTGAGAGAATTCATTAATTTAAATTAAATTCAAAACATTTGTATATAGTTTCGAACTAATAATACTATACTTGAATCGAAAATCATTCCTTATCAGTTTTTTGTAGTTTCTGTAGGTTTTCGTGTTTTGTAGGAAAGTTGTCAATTGAGTTTTTCTAAAAAAAAAATTTAATTCTTGCAGCAATATTTTATATATGATAATATAGTCGAAAAACAATTCTTACCAATTAAAATAGAATTTTTTGAAAACTTTTATTTCTTATATAAACAATTTAAATTTAATTTTTCTGAGACTATAATCTTTCGTTTAAAACAAAATTTAGCATAGAATGAAATAGTTTGAAGTCAAAACCTTAATTAAGCCTAATTTTTTTTACCAATTTTGCGTAGCATTTTTATAGGTTTTAATTTTTATGAAATAAATGACTGTTATATTTTTATAAAAAAAATTACTGAATGTTGGAAAAGATAAAATTAGTTTTGAGCCATTATCTTTAATAATTAAACAGATATTTGAGTCGAAAATAAATATTACCCAATTCTTAAAAATGTAATGTAAATAAAAAAATCTTTAATTTAGATTCAAGGAACTTTGAAATCTCGAGAATTGTCGAGATTTTGGAAGGAAGTGCATTTTTAATAGAAAAAAAAATACCCACAAATTTATAAAACAAAATAAGAACATAAAAAACATTATAAGAAAATCGTTTTCCTAGGGAAAAAGTCAGAATTGTACAAAAAAAGGATTCGGTCGTTCTTTCTTGCGGCACGATTTTGGTCCCGAAAGTGCCATACACAGGGGGCAAACAAAAAACTTTTGGAATAGTAATCATATCTATAAATTAACTGGACAAGACCGACTGTGCTCCAAAATGTCTTGCAGAATAAAAGGAAATTTTGGTCAAATCATAAAATTTGTATTATTTAATAATATTTCTTTATTTCTAATTATAAAAAATAAAAAACAATCTCTTTATTAGGCAGTTCGCCGCAAATTCAACGCTGCCAGTGAGTGTGTTACTCCATTATCTCGAAGATCAAAAGATTCTTAATGACCGACAGTACGGGTTTCGCAGCAATAGGTGTACTGGTGATTTTAGAAAATCTTTACATTGCTTTAGAGAAAGTAAGATTATTGCACTTGATATTTTAAAAGCATTTGATAGGGTTGGACATCATGCTCTCTTATCGAAAATGCGTGATTTTATGAATCCATCCTTCATTGGATTAGAAACTACCTTCCGAATCGTTCAATGCAAGTTGTATTGGATGGATTCAAGTCTGAAAACCAAAAAAATTAATGCTGGTGTGACCCAGGGTTCTGTTCTATCTCCAACACTCTTTCCTATTTTAAATAATGATCCTGTCTGCAACTTCTAATCCAATACATTGTATCGCCACCTATAGTGCTCTTAGCTTTTCATATTTGTTTTATTCTTGAGGTGTGGAAGTGCAACGAAAAACAATGTTAAGCTCATAAAATGTAACCTAAACAGCATTGTACAATGGTGAATAAAAACCGCTTAGAATTTAATGCTTCTAAAACCCAATGCTATCTTGTATCATTAAAGCAAGATTTCCATTATCCATAGATGGCACTTGCATCGAAGAGACTAAACATCTTGATATTCACATCGCTATTTTGCCAAAAATTCCGCAAGGTGTTTGGGTTTTCTAAGGTGATGCAAGAACTTTTTCTTTCCCCATGATCTGGTTATTATCTAAAAGAATTATATACGTTCAAAGCTTGAGTATAACTCCCATGTCTTGGCTGGTACTCCTGCAACTTATTTAAGCCAATTGGACAGTATCAAACGTAGAGCATTTAGATAAAACCATAATAGGATCATTTACGTCGCTCAAACATCGTCGTAAGGTTTCTTGTCTCACAATCTTTTACCGTTATTTTAACGATTTATGCTCTAGTGAAATAGCCAGCTGCATTCCTCCACTTAAACAGTTCAACGGTAATACTCTCGCTTCTAGGAATGGTCATCAGAATACCCTCAAGCCTAACTACAGAGATTCGTTCCTTAGCCGTTCTACTCGAATGTGGGATGCCTTAATACACTCTGTCTTTCCCAGCCATTGCAATATTCAGGAATTCAAAACCAATGTGCACCGACTACTCCCTTCAACGCCTCTCTCCCTTTACATAATAAGGGTAGCAATATGCCCTTGAATGTGGGCTTATTATAAAAAAAAAAGAAATAAAATCATATTTCTTAAAATTATCCCTTTAATATTGCAACTCTCTTTAATTTTTTTATCCACCCTCGGGCAAATAACCACAATTTCATTTAAAAACAAAAATGTATTAATATAAGATATTCAGCCAATTAAAAAGACTACAAACAATTGTGTTCATTGCCACTTAACAATTCAGCCAAGCGGAAAGTTGTTGTTTGTTTACAAACGAAATATAAAATATAAAAAAATAGGTGGTGCAGAAAAATAAAATGAGTTAATGAGACTTGTAGCCAAGTCAATACTATCAGTACATTAAAAACCCTCATTTATTAATTGTAGGATAATCTACAAAACTCGCACCTGATGAAATTAGAAAATCCCACAGTTATTATTTTTGTTTTATTTATTAATTACTTTTCTACTGCTTATTGTTTCTACCGAGATTAACAAATCCTGCTTCTTGATAATCTTTGCATTTTATTCAATAATTTACCACAAGGGAAGACTATTCAATCCTATAATATACACCTTCCTGATGAAAGCTGCGTGAAATAAGTAGTTAGTCCAGGCATTATTTTGAGTTCGAGAAATTATGATTCTTTGGAGACTTTTATACTTCCACGAGGAACTCGAAGAGCTCGCACCACACCATACAACATAACAGCTTAAGTGCAAAAGTCCGAGTTCCAAATGCACAAAGGGAGATTAAGCTCGTTTTAGCACATAATCCCTCCATTGGGATGGGATAGGGAAAGAGAATAATTTATGATTCATGATTTCAACGGTCCTGATCTTGCAACTTGAATACAGAGTGATTTCGCATACCTATCCAAAGCTATATACCTTTGGCTATGGTATAAAATGGAAGCAGAAGAGAAGTTCAGTATTAGCATCTACCCATAGTACCAGCGCGCTACGGTAGCGGATGATGTCGTCGTCAAGAATTATGAAGCTAATATTTAATGGTCTGATTGTTGCTTAAACAAGCCAACTGGGGAGTTCTCTGCTCCACAACCTCACCTCACACACAAAGCTAATGGGCGGGAAATGTGGTGTATTGTATTTGTATACACCTCCCTCCCTGAGAATTGATGATGTTAAGACTTTTTTCTTTGTTGGCTTTAAGATATCTGGCCTAGGTATGCTTTTGTCAGTGGAGCATATTAAGTTGTTTGGAATCATCAAAATTAAAGTCAGTCGAGTGAAATTCTTCATCACTTTAGATTCATATCTATAAATAGCCTTTATCGATTTTCATTAGAGTTCCCCTAAGGAACAATAAATATACATAACATAGGTCTGATGTTTGAAAGATGGATTTACTGATATTGACCCGGAAAACCATGAATCATTCGTAACAAGAACACAACAGGCCTGATGGTCTTTGTTTAAAGGTTCAAAAGGATGCAATCTACTGGAGAGAATTTTATTTGAAATAAATATCATTTAACAATTTCACGCATGAATGAAAGCCAAAGGAAAATAATTCTCTGATAAGTTGGAATTAATTACAAATAAAATCAAAACTCGACTCGTGTAGAATGAATTATTTTACAAGAAAATTATGAACATTTATGTGAACTACAGGGTTTTAAATAAGGTTTGTTGTTACACAATTATGTAACCTGTTCAACAACATGCCTTATGAAATATATAACATATCTTGTTCTGGTAGTGTAAATTATTATTAAACAACTACGTTTTCAAACGTTTTTGACCAACATTTTCTAGATTTAAGTTTTACTCGGAAATGGAGTAGCTTTTGGCTAACGTAAGAAACGAAATTCCCAAGTTGGAATCAAGTGAAAATATGCCAGTTATAGGGTTATAGGAAACCCAGGCCTAAAAGGTGCGGTTATGATGGCTCTGATTTCGAAATTAAATCAAGGGCCTGGTTCTTGAAGTAAAAGGTCGTGCGTCATGGCGACTTCCTAACTACGCAAATAAAACCAACAAGCAAACGGGTGGAATTGCTGTTGAAAATCCACGCAAACGATTTAAGGGCAAAAACCTTCGGATATGCACGTAGAATGTTAAATCCCTTAATTGACCACGTGTAGCCGAAGAATTAGCGGAGGAAGATATCACCACCATTCAGGAATGCCATGGGATAGGACGGGAAAAAAGAAGATAAAAAACTACTATATTTTCTATGGTGCCGGCTACCGAGAAAACCAACAGCGTTTATTTTGATGCAGTTTTCTTATTGAAGCCAGGCTTAGGCACATCATGACCATCTACATCAAGCGTAAACTCTGCAATGTTGTAAAATGTGGCCAAGACCATACAGAAGAGAAGGATGACGACACCAAAGATATGTTCTTCGAGCTCTTGAAAAAGCATATGAGCAGTGCCCTAGCTACGATATTAAAATAGTTCTGGGCGATATTAATACCAAGCTAGGAAGGGAAGACATCTTTGGTGGAATAATCGGGAAGAACAGCCTGCACGACAACATTTCCGATAACGGATTAAGGGTCAACGATTATGCTGCGAGGCGAAACGTCTTCGTAGCCAGTACGCGTTTTCCACACCTCAATATCCAAACAGTATTTTGTAGTTCCCTAGATCAATCTACCATCAACCTGATTGTCCATATTGCAATCGACGCTTCCAGCATCATGAATGTCCGAACTTTCCGAGGAGCTAAAATCGTCTCGGACCACTCTCCTTGTGGCCAATGTAGCAATTCGTTATTTCAGACCCGAGGCAAAACAGGGAAATGCTGTGAGAAGATACAACGTCAAACGGCTACAACCGCAAGGGATCGCTAAATCTATCTCCAACCGAGTCACAAGTAACCTCTTTTCAAGTCCCAGAAGTAACATTTCCCAGATACAATCAGAGAAGCCGCAACTGAAGTGTTACGTTTCAAGCAGCCACCAACAATAAACCCCTGGTTTGATGAGGAATGTCTGAAAGCAAATGCAGTTAAACAACAGGCACATACAGCGGCGCTTCATAGCAGGTCGAGAGTTGTTCACGAGCTCTATGAGCAGAAGAGTAGAGGGAACACTAATTTCTCAGGTGCGAAGCGCTACGGTAGGAGATGTTAAGAGCTACCAAAGCAGAAATGAATTTCGAAAGTTGTATGAGTAGGTGAAACAAAATTCACAAGTACATAAACCTCGAACCGAAAGGCTGCAAAAATAAAATCGAAAAACATTCAATACTAACTTTCAAGTTAAAGAATGGTAGCTATTATTTATTCCTTTTTTTTACACCTGCTATTCTACTAGTTTTAAGTTGGAAATGAAAAAATGAATGAATAAAATGATTTTAATTCTAATTCTAATTCTAATTCTAATTCTAATTCTAATTCTAATTCTAATTCTAATTCTAATTCTAATTCTAAGTATCTATAAATAGCAGTCGATGCTTAGAATATGAAAGGACCAATTCTGCAGACTGTATAACGGCGACGACGAACAGAATTGTACTGTCAGGCAGGATGAGCAATTCAGTTTAGACGATGAAAGCCAACAATTCTGTCTTGACGACTAAAACGAAGTAAATATTGCCATATCTAAGCTAAAGTCTTACTAAGCCGCTGGAGCACATGACCTGAATGCCAAGCTCTTCAAAGCAGCTGGAGATAATTTGATTAAAAGCATGCAGCAACTTTATGTAAGATATATTATCATTATTGTTTGAAAGATACTGAAAACAGGAGACTCTCTAAAATGTACCAACTGTGAAGGAATGAGTCTACGTAATATCGCTTACAAATCTTCTCTGCCCTAACATGAACGTCCAAAGCCCATCGTGAACAACCTAATAGGTACTTATCAGTGTGGTTTTAGACCAGAAAAGTCCCCAGTCGATCAATTATTTACATAACACCAGATTCTGGAAAAACCCAAGAACACCAAAACGACACTCACCATCTTTTCATCGATTTCAAGGCCACATATTATAGCATCTATACAGGAACGAGCTGTATAGAGCCATGTGAACGATCAAATGACTTAACCGTCAACCCGGAGATCTCTATTAAACCCTTTATCGAAAGGATAGGTAGATCCTGCTTGATGCGTTGATCGAATTATCAACGGTAGCTAAAAAACAACGAGGACTTTGAATGGCTTTCGAACAAAGACCATCAAAGCGAGCAAAATAAAACGACGAGATTTGTTAAAGCAAAAAACCAGCGATTTCCCCTAAGGGTTGTACAGTAGTCCAAAAGATTTTATTTCGTAAGAAAGTATTTATACAAAAATGTATGTAATTTCGAAAGAGAGATTCCGTTACATTTTCAGTTAAACTTTTAAGGCGAATTTATAAATATCAAAAAAGATGGCGATTGGTATAATATAAGTTACGGATTTGAATTTAAAAATTAAATTTTGTCAGTTACAGAATTGGAATTTAAATCCAATATTTAAGAATTATTTACAAGTTTTAAAAATAAAAGTTTATGATGATCAAAAATGTTATTTTCTGCTTCAACACCATGTCTGGTTTTGAAATCGCTGCTTAATTCGTCAAGTATATTTTGTCATCAAAAAACTACTCGTACTTACAACAATAATGTCTCGGTTAAAACGGCACCATCGACAAACGTAGCTTTGAAGTAAGTTAAGGACTATTTCTGCCTAGGCTCTGCTATAATCACAAAAAGTAAAACCAGCGCTGACATCAAACGAAGAATTACTCTTGCTAACAGCTCTTTCCAGTACCCAACTGGTGACATTTAGCTAGCGACTGAGCTAGAGGAGATGTTTGTTGGGTAAAACCCTAGTTCAGCAGGTCTGTAGCGCCACCTTATGTAAGTAAGTTAGTAATTCGATTAATATTCCTTCATAACAAACAAATATATCTTACTTCAATTCAGTTTAACAGAAATACAATTTTTGCAAGCATGGATTATTTTGAGGTAATTTTCTATCACTTAATGACACATTGGGAGATATATCAGCCATAACTTGACGAGTGTTGGTTAAAGGTTTATCTGCAAAAAAAAAACATCCAGCGGTATCAAATCGCATGATCTTAGTGCCCTCTCATAACTCCAAACATGACAATTCCACATTCCCTCGAGTGAGAAATGTGCTTCGTCACTGAAGAAAAATTTGTTCAAAAAATCACTGTGCAGTGCCTATTGTTCAAGCCCCCATTCGACGTATCTACGACGTTGTGAATTGTCAGCTGGATTCAGTACTTGTGTCAGATGGACATTATATGGATGAAAGTGTATATCCAAATGCAAAATACGAGACAATTTACAGTAAGATAGTCCTAATTCCTGAGAATGACGAAGAATCGACACATTCGGGTCTTCGGCATCACTTCGGTACCAGCGAAACGATAATGCACAGGCCTTACAATATCTGTACCCAATCCAGACGATTTCTTCAAAATATTGTCAATTACTTTCGTCGTTGGACGATTATATAAACCATAATCTACTCTTAGGGCAAGATATGTGGCTGTGGCAAAATTACATTTTTTATAGTAGGTTTTAAGAAATTGTATGCGTTATGCGATAGGATAGCGATGCATTTTCGAAAATGTCGGACTTTCAACTGAAACAAAAATTTAACACATTAATTTCAAAGATTTCGAAATTAGGCTATGTATATACTTTTAAAACCACATAATGGATACCCCGTTATTTCACAACAAAACGATTATTCTTGGTTCATATGAACGAAAGATATTTCGTTCATTTCAAAAACATGAACAAAAATCAATGAAGGAAACAATTTTTCTTAATTTGATTTGATTTTAAAAACACATGATTCCGGAAATTCCTTTTTTTCTATTTTTTAATCTCTTACTCTATCAAATGGGAACTCTTTTTAAAATTGTTGTTTTATTTTTACGCTCCATCAAGCGTTTAAATCCAATTTACTTTCTTTGACATGACCCTTTTTGCTTTTTTAATAAAGTGGGTAGAACCATTGTACCCAAGTAGAGTATAAGAGTATGAACCTAGTTAGTTGAATCTTAAATTGAAGATTAGATGCACAATCAAGGAAAATTGTAGCCTAGAACTACATAAAGGTATCTATTAGGTAGGAAAAGTGGAATCTTTAATGTGACAAAAGAGAGGCAGGTGTATTCTACGAGTTTAATATACATCACAATCATATATACAGAACAATCAAAGAAATCATATTGAAGACAAAGATATAGAATAACTAAGTGAAGTAAAGACAATAGGAAACTGTCATTGCCTTGCTACAAGTATATCTTGTAAAGGTCTTGTTAAAGTTCTTTGGGTTTAAGTACAGTGAGTCAAGGGTTGTCTGATTTCTGTAAAAAAAAATTATATTAAATTTAATATTCGTTAAAACATAATACAAATAAGTGTCTTAAGATTATGCTTGTGTTTATCTATAATGGCTTGTTATTGAGCCTTATCTAAAAGCGTTTTTTTTTTAAGTTAAAACTATTATTGGTGCAGAAATTTCAGAAAAAAAATTATTTTACTTTTGTTTTAGAGAGGTTGATTTCGTCAAAAATGGTATACGTAAGACAAGTATGATATACACTTACCCGCTAAGTCTTATTCTATTTTGTTAACTTTTAATGGATTTTAGCTCAACAAAATTCTTCCAAGTACCCATTTTAATCTAATTAACTTTGTTTGGAAATTTAAATAGTTCTTGTACAATACATAACGAGCAGTGCACTGGTTACGTCTTAGGAGATTTTAACGCCAAGCTAGAAAGAGAAGATATCTTTGGTAGCATCAGGAGATACAGACTGCATCATGTCCGACAAATGGATTCAGGCTGATCGATGTCGCTGCAGGGCAAGACGTTCTGGTTTCTATAGTACACAGTTCACACATCTTGATATTCACAAGAAGACATGGAAATCACCTGATCAATTAACTGTCAACCAGATTGACCACATTGCGATCAACACACGACATTTCTCCAGTAATCCGAGTGGCCAACTTTGACTCGGATCACTACCATGTTGTAGCCAAGGTATGGCTACATATTCCTCAATCCAAGCGAAATCAAGGAAGTACTCTAAGAAAGTTCGCGTTAGATTGCTTCAATTGCAAGAGACTGCCATATTCTTTACTGATCCAGTTTGTAACAACCTCTTAAGAAGTCTATCCTATGCTGAGAAAATTAAAAGAGCACTTCTCAAATTATACAACGGCGATAAGAAGTTGAATTCCGCTGTTAGGGAAATAGAACCACTGAACTTAGGTGAAACAGAACAACCAATTATTCCTACCCGACCTCGACGAAGTGAAGATATGTAGCTTTATCGAAACTGAAATGTTCAAAGCAGCAGGCGATGACTTGGTAGGGATTCTGCATTTACTTGTCTGCAAAATATGGTCGGAAGGAAGCATGCCCGATGCGTGGCATCTCAACATAATTTGTCCGATATACAAAGAGGGAGACACTCTGAATTCGGAGGCATCAGTCTCTTGAGCATAGCATATCAGATTCTCTTTGTCCTGTAATGTGAACGTTTGACGACGTTCGTCAACAACCTGATTGGTCCATATCAGTGTGGCTTCAGACCCGGAGAGACCACAATTGACCAAATATTCACATTACGACAGATCTTGGAAAAACTAATTAACTTTAAAGCGATACAAACCATCTCTTTATAGACTTTAAAGATGTGAATGAGAGCATCTTTAGAGCTATGTCTAGTTTTGTAATTTATGTCAAATTTATCCGTTTGTGCAGAATGACGATAGAAAATGCAAGCTGCACTATCAGGGTCAAAAAGATCTTACCGATGCATTTGGTGTCAAAAAAGACTTCAACAAGGCGATGCACTGTCTTGCGACGTTTTCATCTTCGTGAACAGAGTGCAAAACTCAACTGTCAACACTAGGCACAATTTTCCAAAGGTCCATCCAAGCAGAGAATATGGGTTTAGCGGTCAATTAGGACAAGACCGGACATTGCATGGCCACGTTTTGGAAGAAACGTCACAATATGATCTTAAGGTAGTTAAGGTTTTAGTCTACCAATGTGCCGCTCCAAACTTGGACAATGATACCAGTGCTGGATGTTTAAATGTTAGACATGTGCAATCAAGAGGCACAAGCGTCCACAGGTTTTTCTCAAAACTCACCTCTGTCTATCAACTCCCACTCTCACCTCCCCGTGGTGAACATCGGGTGCCTAGTCCCTCAACTGGAGATTAGGTTCCAACCCCAGTGGAAAGCTGTTGGGTGCAACAAATGAGAGAGGGTGGAGAGGTGTTTCCACTTAGGCACAGGATGGAATCCTGTGGTCCCTTAACAGACCACGTGCAGCGAAGAAATAGCGAAGGCAGATATCACCGCCATTGAGGAATGCCATGGGATGGGCCGGGCAAAAAGAGGATGAAAAACTGCGATATTTACTATGGTGAATGCTACCCCAAAAAACCAACAGCGCTTATTTCGATGTGGCTTCGTCATTGGAGAAATACTTAGGCAAGAAGTCTTGAGCTATAGGTGCATCAATGAGCGCCTCATGACCATACGCATCAAGGCAAAATTTGGCAACCTAAGCCTGATATGCGCGCACGCCCCACAGAAGAGAAAGATGACAACACTAAAAATATGTTCTTCGAGCTCTTAGACAAAACATATCAGCAGTGTCCTAGCTACGATATTAAAATTGTCTTGGGAAATTTTATTGCCAAGCTAGGAAAGGAAGACATCTTTGGTAGAATAATCGGGAAAGACAGCCTGCACGACAACACTTCCGACAACGGATTGAGGCTCATAGATTTTGCTGTGGGGCGAAACGTCATGGCAGCCAGTACCCGTCTACTACAATTCAACATCCACAAAGGAACTTGGAGTTCTCCAGATCAATCTACCGTCAACCAGATTGACCATTTTGCGATCGACGCCAAACACGCTTTCAGCATCATTGTTGTCCGAACTTTCCGAGGAGCTAACATCGACTCAGACCACTACCTCGTTGTAGCCAAGGTAGCACTTCGGATTTTCAGACCCAAGGCAAAACAAGTAGGTGGTGGGAGAAGGTACAACGTCGAACGACTACAATCGCAGGAGATCGCCAATTCCTTTTCCGACCGAGTTACAAGTAACCTCTCTCGAAGTCCTCTGCCGCCAATACAATGTATCGAAAAGCAGTGGCAGAGAATCCGCCTTTGGTGTGCTGGGTTTCAAACATCCACCAACAAGGAACCCCTGGTTTGATGAGGAATGTCGGCAGGCAAATGCAGCCAAACAACAGGCACGCAAAGCGGCGCTGCATAAAAAGATGAGAGCTGCTCATGAGCTCAATGAGCAGAAGAGGCGAGAGGAACGCCGACTTCTCAGAAGGAAAAAGAGACGACATGAGAAGCGTGCGGTCGAAGATGTTGAGAGGTATAAGAGCAGGAATGAGGTTCGAAAGTTTTATGAACAGGTGAAACGAAATTCACAGGTACATAAACCTAGAACCGAAGGCTGCAATGACGTGGAAACATCAAAGTGGAACCGCAGCCAATAGCTAGGGACCGAGGTGGACGCATGCTTCGTTGAGGCCCAAGTCCGCCCTGACTGTATCGCCACCTTAAGTAGGTAAGTAAGTATATATTGGTATAAAAATAACTTGTAGACAGTAAAATTATCTATAGTTAATATTAGCTCCGTCCAAAAATTGCTAGAAAACAAAGTTTTAAAAATTAATAATTTTTTGTATTATTAAGGTTGGTTTTAAATAAAATGTTTACTTTGATTTATCCTTTCTTTCTTTCGTTCATATTTTTGTGTTGAATCTTGTAATTTAAATGATTTTAACAAATTCTCTCTGTTAATTTGGGTTTTACATTTGCAAACCATTAAAAATCTGATATAAAAGAACAATTCAAAACAAACATCTATATGAAAACCTTAACTTTTGACACACTGTACGTACTTAAACAAAATTTGTATGAATTCATAACCATGACCGTGGTAAAACTCAGAAAAGTTCGTTCTTCTTGATTGGCAAATTAAAAGAAAAAAAAGTATTGCAAAAAGACAACAAACAATGACAACTATAAAATCTACAATTGCAATATGAATTTTATTCAGTTGTCGTTTAACTTTGAAGATTGAAAGATTAAGTTTAAAAAAAGATATAACAAAAGTTATGGAGAAGTTCTTCCTATTTTTCATTTTTTCCTGTGCCTCAGTATCAGGATTAAATGATTGCTCTAAGGAAAAGATATCGCTTGT
Source organism: Eupeodes corollae (assembly GCF_945859685.1). NCBI lineage: Eukaryota > Metazoa > Arthropoda > Insecta > Diptera > Syrphidae > Eupeodes > Eupeodes corollae. Next base: position 24,981 of record NW_026605354.1, read on the forward strand.
ATGTCAAAGTTCTCGATTAATTCACGGTTGGATTGATAAAATTAATGCAATTAACGTTCCAATTGTGCTGTTTCCCGGTGTTGAAATTGTCCAGGCAAAAAAAAATCATAATTTTAAAAATATTGAATCATCAGTGAATGAGACGAATAATTACGAATTTAAAAATGAAACAATAATTGGGAAAATAAGGGGTTATCTTGAATTTCATGAAATTAATATCAAGCTACATAACTTTTTGGATACAACGAAGTTTTTGGATATTTTTAATACAGAGGTTAAAAACGATCGATTTAAAATTGGTAAGAAGTTTAAAAGTATATACCTTTTTTTATAGAAGTAGTGTCCCAAAATCTAAAGAGAAAAATTTTGTTTCCATTTTCTAATAGTTTTTTTTTTATATTGGCGTAAATAATGGGTACAAATATCTTATAACTCAAATGTTGATACATCATTTACAGTGACAAAAAGGTGAAAAAGTTGTTCACGATTGATGAATTAGCTTGAAATATTCTACGCAGTTCTTCTATGATTTCTGTAGGGATATATATAAAATTGATAATTCCCCTGCTCCGTTTTCCTGATATTAAAGAAAGTCATTTATTAAGGACTTTGACAGTCCATCTCCTTCCGGGAAAAAATTAACTTTTTTGATTTATCATTATTTTATATTAAAACAGGTGCAATCTGCTTTTTCAAATTGATGCTTCGAAAAAAAACCCTTACACTCGACTTACCTTTTATGTTTTATATGTTTTTGTTTATTACAGAATCTCGAAAGAAGGACGACAAGATGCAATTGATAGCCTTATCATTGTTGTTTGGAAAAATAATTACCTTCCTTAAACTGGGAAGTATTGGTGCTTTGGCAATGAAAGCCCTCGGTATAGCTTCAATGGCACTACTCTTGAGTGTTATGTTGGGATTAAAAAGCCTTCAACAAAGTGCTGAGCAGACAAGTCATCATGTCCAATACATTTCCGATGGACATCATCGCAGACGCAAAAGATATATCGATGGAGACCATCATGGTGTCCCCGCATGGCCATTTGCTCATTGACATTAATTATTATTATAGATTGTTAATTGGAACCTAAAATAAATTTATTTCTACGACTAAAACTGATATTAAAATACATTACCAGACAAGACAAAGAGAATAAAATCATAAATTTTACTTTGGTCTATAAATCTAACAGAAAACTGCTAAATAAGCTAAGGCATTGCTTTGGACAACGACACGGTTGGATTCGTTAAATAAAAAACATATTGCTCTAAGTATATACACATCTGTCCTTTTTTATACCCTTTTAGTATTTTATTGTCGTTGGGGGGATGACTAATGACAGTGGCAGGAACCTTAAGTAATTTAAAATAAAAAGGAAAGTAAAGGAAGGCCACAAAAAATGATTGAGGTATTTTTAGCCAAATCCGTAAATGACCAATAATGTTATCAAAAATATGTTAATATTTATATTGTGAATTTCTTAAAACATGATTCGTAGTAATTTTCAGAAAGCTGCAGGCATCTCACGTAAAAAATGGCGATTTATCAAAGTTTTAAGCAATTTTTTTGTTTGTCTGTTAATCCAGAGAAATGTTATAAATCAGCTTCAAATAAAACATTTGAAATTAATATTTTATGATACTTAAGGTGGTGCTACTGTCAGTGCGGACCTGGGCCTCAAGAAACATG
>NW_026605355.1:0-35964 GCF_945859685.1 Eupeodes corollae
GTATTTAAATGCTCTACCCACAACTGCAAACCAAAATGTTATACGATCGCTCGTTTCCGAAAAATTAGTCAAAAAGTAAAATTACAGAATTTCGACCCAGCTCATCACAAATTATCTTTCGGTTGCTCTATTTCCTCAACCAAGCCTCCAAACATGATGCGGTTTTCACTAAAATACAGAGCATCGACCCACCTTTCAATTGATGCATAAATCTCAAAAATGATTTTTTTTCAGTTTTTCGAGAAAATCGTGGGCTAACCCTTGCCGAAAAAAGCAGTATTTTCAAAACTATTTCCCACCCAATCAAAATACACATCAAAAGAAAGGTATTTAAATGCTCTACCCACAACTGCAAACCAAAATGTTATACGATCTGTCGTTTTCGAAAATTAGTCAAAAAGTAAAATTACAGAATTTCGACCCAGCTCATCACAAATTATCTTTCGGTTGCTCTATTTCCTCAACCAAGCCTCCAAACATGATGCGGTTTTCACTAAAATACAGAGCATCGACCCACCTTTCAATTGATGCATAAATCTCAAAAATGATTTTTTTTCAGTTTTTCGAGAAAATCGTGGGCTAACCCATTGCCGAAAAAGTAGTATTTTCAAAACTATTTCCCACCCAATCAAAATGCACATCAAAAGAAATGTATTTAAAATCTCTACCCACAACTGCAAACCAAAATGTTATACGATCGCTCGTTTCCGAAAAATTAGTCAAAAAGTAAAATTACAGAATTTCGACCCAGCTCATCACAAATTATCTTTCGGTTGCTCTATTTCCTCAACCAAGCCTCCAAACATGATGCGGTTTTCACTAAAATACAGAGCATCGACCCACCTTTCAATTGATGCATAAATCTCAAAAATGATTTTTTTTCAGTTTTTCGAGAAAATCGTGGGCTAACCCTTGCCGAAAAGTAGTATTTTCAAAACTATTTCCCACCCAATCAAAATGCACATCAAAAGAAAGGTATTTAAATGCTCTACCCACAACTGCAAACCAAAATGTTATACGATCGCTCGTTTCCGAAAAATTAGTCAAAAAGTAAAATTACAGAATTTCGACCCAGCTCATCACAAATTATCTTTCGGTTGCTCTATTTCCTCAACCAAGCCTCCAAACATGATGCGGTTTTCACTAAAATACAGAGCATCGACCCACCTTTCAATTGATGCATAAATCTCAAAAATGATTTTTTTTTCAGTTTTTCGAGAAAATCGTGGGCTAACCCTTGCCGAAAAAAGTAGTATTTTCAAAACTATTTCCCACCCAATCAAAATGCACATCAAAAGAAAGGTATTTAAATGCTCTACCCACAACTGCAAACCAAAATGTTATACAATCGCTCGTTTCCGAAAAATTAGTCAAAAAGTAAAATTACAGAATTTCGACCCAGCTCATCACAAATTATCTTTCGGTTGCTCTATTTCCTCAACCAAGCCTCCAAACATGATGCGGTTTTCACTAAAATACAGAGCATCGACCCACCTTTCAATTGATGCATAAATCACAACAATGATTTTTTTTCAGTTTTTCGAGAAAATCGTGGGCTAACCCATTGCCGAAAAAGTAGCATTTTCAAATCTATTTCCCACCCAATCAAAATGCACATCAAAAGAAAGGTATTTAAATGCTCTACCCACAACTGCAAACCAAAATGTTATACGATCGCTCGTTTTCGAAAAATTAGTCAAAAAGTAAAATTACAGAATTTCGACCCAGCTCATCACAAATTATCTTTCGGTTGCTCTATTTCCTCAACCAAGCCTCCAAACATGATGTGGTTTTCACTAAAATACAGAGCATCGACCCACCTTTCAATTGATGCATAAATCTCAAAAATGATTTTTTTTTCAGTTTTTCGAGAAAATCGTGGGCTAACCCTTGCCGAAAAAGTAGCATTTTCAAAACTATTTCCCACCCAATCAAAATGCACATCAAAAGAAATGTATTTAAATGCTCTACCCACAACTGCAAACCAAAATGTTATACGATCTCTCTTTTCCGAAAAATTAGTCAAAAAGTAAAATTACAGAATTTCGACCCAGCTCATCACAAATTATCTTTCGGTTGCTCTATTTCCTCAACCAAGCCTCCAAACATGATGCGGTTTTCACTAAAATACAGAGCATCGACCCACCTTTCAATTGATGCATAAATCTCAAAAATGATTTTTTTTCAGTTTTTCGAGAAAATCGTGGGCTAACCCTTGCCGAAAAAAGCAGTATTTTCAAAACTATTTCCCACCCAATCAAAATACACATCAAAAGAAAGGTATTTAAATGCTCTACCCACAACTGCAAACCAAAATGTTATACGATCTGTCGTTTTCGAAAATTAGTCAAAAAGTAAAATTACAGAATTTCGACCCAGCTCATCACAAATTATCTTTCGGTTGCTCTATTTCCTCAACCAAGCCTCCAAACATGATGCGGTTTTCACTAAAATACAGAGCATCGACCCACCTTTCAATTGATGCATAAATCTCAAAAATGATTTTTTTTTCAGTTTTTCGAGAAAATCGTGGGCTAACCCATTGCCGAAAAAGTAGTATTTTCAAAACTATTTCCCACCCAATCAAAATGCACATCAAAAGAAATGTATTTAAAATCTCTACCCACAACTGCAAACCAAAATGTTATACGATCGCTCGTTTCCGAAAAATTAGTCAAAAAGTAAAATTACAGAATTTCGACCCAGCTCATCACAAATTATCTTTCGGTTGCTCTATTTCCTCAACCAAGCCTCCAAACATGATGCGGTTTTCACTAAAATACAGAGCATCGACCCACCTTTCAATTGATGCATAAATCTCAAAAATGATTTTTTTTCAGTTTTTCGAGAAAATCGTGGGCTAACCCTTGCCGAAAAGTAGTATTTTCAAAACTATTTCCCACCCAATCAAAATGCACATCAAAAGAAAGGTATTTAAATGCTCTACCCACAACTGCAAACCAAAATGTTATACGATCGCTCGTTTCCGAAAAATTAGTCAAAAAGTAAAATTACAGAATTTCGACCCAGCTCATCACAAATTATCTTTCGGTTGCTCTATTTCCTCAACCAAGCCTCCAAACATGATGCGGTTTTCACTAAAATACAGAGCATCGACCCACCTTTCAATTGATGCATAAATCTCAAAAATGATTTTTTTTTCAGTTTTTCGAGAAAATCGTGGGCTAACCCTTGCCGAAAAAAGTAGTATTTTCAAAACTATTTCCCACCCAATCAAAATGCACATCAAAAGAAAGGTATTTAAATGCTCTACCCACAACTGCAAACCAAAATGTTATACAATCGCTCGTTTCCGAAAAATTAGTCAAAAAGTAAAATTACAGAATTTCGACCCAGCTCATCACAAATTATCTTTCGGTTGCTCTATTTCCTCAACCAAGCCTCCAAACATGATGCGGTTTTCACTAAAATACAGAGCATCGACCCACCTTTCAATTGATGCATAAATCACAACAATGATTTTTTTTCAGTTTTTCGAGAAAATCGTGGGCTAACCCATTGCCGAAAAAGTAGCATTTTCAAATCTATTTCCCACCCAATCAAAATGCACATCAAAAGAAAGGTATTTAAATGCTCTACCCACAACTGCAAACCAAAATGTTATACGATCGCTCGTTTTCGAAAAATTAGTCAAAAAGTAAAATTACAGAATTTCGACCCAGCTCATCACAAATTATCTTTCGGTTGCTCTATTTCCTCAACCAAGCCTCCAAACATGATGCGGTTTTCACTAAAATACAGAGCATCGACCCACCTTTCAATTGATGCATAAATCTCAAAAATGATTTTTTTTTCAGTTTTTCGAGAAAATCGTGGGCTAACCCTTGCCGAAAAAGTAGCATTTTCAAAACTATTTCCCACCCAATCAAAATGCACATCAAAAGAAATGTATTTAAATGCTCTACCCACAACTGCAAACCAAAATGTTATTCGATCGCTCGTTTCCGAAAAATTAGTCAAAAAGTAAAATTACAGAATTTCGACCCAGCTCATCACAAATTATCTTTCGGTTGCTCTATTTCCTCAACCAAGCCTCCAAACATGATGCGGTTTTCACTAAAATACAGAGCATCGACCCACCTTTCAATTGATGCATAAATCTCAAAAATGATTTTTTTTTCAGTTTTTCGAGAAAATCGTGGGCTAACCCTTGCCGAAAAAAGTAGTATTTTCAAAACTATTTCCCACCCAATCAAAATGCACATCAAAAGAAAGGTATTTAAATGCTCTACCCACAACTGCAAACCAAAATGTTATACAATCGCTCGTTTCCGAAAAATTAGTCAAAAAGTAAAATTACAGAATTTCGACCCAGCTCATCACAAATTATCTTTCGGTTGCTCTATTTCCTCAACCAAGCCTCCAAACATGATGCGGTTTTCACTAAAATACAGAGCATCGACCCACCTTTCAATTGATGCATAAATCTCAAAAATGATTTTTTTTTCAGTTTTTCGAGAAAATCGTGGGCTAACCCTTGCCGAAAAAAGTAGTATTTTCAAAACTATTTCCCACCCTCTACCCACAACTGCAAACCAAAATGTTATACGATCGCTCGTTTCCGAAAAATTAGTCAAAAAGTAAAATTACAGAATTTCGACCCAGCTCATCACAAATTATCTTTCGGTTGCTCTATTTCCTCAACCAAGCCTCCAAACATGATGCGGTTTTCACTAAAATACAGAGCATCGACCCACCTTTCAATTGATGCATAATTCTCAAAAATGATTTTTTTTCAGTTTTTCGAGAAAATCGTGGGCTAACCCTTGCCGAAAAAAGTAGTATTTTCAAAACTATTTCCCACCCAATCAAAATGCACATCAAAAGAAAGGTATTTAAATGCTCTACCCACAACTGCAAACCAAAATGTTATACGATCGCTCGTTTCCGAAAAATTAGTCAAAAAGTAAAATTACAGAATTTCGACCCAGCTCATCACAAATTATCTTTCGGTTGCTCTATTTCCTCAACCAAGCCTCCAAACATGATGCGGTTTTCACTAAAATACAGAGCATCGACCCACCTTTCAATTGATGCATAAATCTCAAAAATGAATTTTTTTCAGTTTTTCGAGAAAATCGTGGGCTAACCCATTGCCGAAAAAGTAGTATTTTCAAAACTATTTCCCACCCAATCAAAATGCACATCAAAAGAAAGGTATTTAAATGCTCTACCCACAACTGCAAACCAAAATGTTATACGATCGCTCGTTTCCGAAAAATTAGTCAAAAAGTAAAATTACAGAATTTCGACCCAGCTCATCACAAATTATCTTTCGGTTGCTCTATTTCCTCAACCAAGCCTCCAAACATGATGCGGTTTTCACTAAAATACAGAGCATCGACCCACCTTTCAATTGATGCATAAATCACAAAAATGATTTTTTTTCAGTTTTTCGAGAAAATCGTGGGCTAACCCATTGCCGAAAAAGTAGTATTTTCAAAACTATTTCCCACCCAATCAAAATGCACATCAAAAGAAAGGTATTTAAATGCTCTACCCACAACTGCAAACCAAAATGTTATACGATCGCTCGTTTCCGAAAAATTAGTAAAAAGTAAAATTACAGAATTTCGACCCAGCTCATCACAAATTATCTTTCGGTTGCTCTATTTCCTCAACCAAGCCTCCAAACATGATGCGGTTTTCACTAAAATACAGAGCATCGACCCACCTTTCAATTGATGCATAAATCTCAAAAATGATTTTTTTTCAGTTTTTCGAGAAAATCGTGGGCTAACCCATTGCCGAAAAAGTAGCATTTTCAAATCTATTTCCCACCCAATCAAAATGCACATCAAAAGAAAGGTATTTAAATGCTCTACCCACAACTGCAAACCAAAATGTTATACGATCGCTCGTTTCCGAAAAATTAGTCAAAAAGTAAAATTACAGAATTTCGACCCAGCTCATCGCAAATTATCTTTCGGTTGCTCTATTTCCTCAACCAAGCCTCCAAACATGATGCGGTTTTCACTAAAATACAGAGCATCGACCCACCTTTCAATTGATGCATAAATCACAAAAATGATTTTTTTCAGTTTTTCGAGAAAATCGTGGGCTAACCCTTGCCGAAAAAAGTAGTATTTTCAAAACTATTTCCCACCCAATCAAAATGCACATCAAAAGAAAGGTATTTAAATGCTCTACCCACAACTGCAAACCAAAATGTTATACGATCGCTCGTTTCCGAAAAATTAGTCAAAAAGTAAAATTACAGAATTTCGACCCAGCTCATCACAAATTATCTTTCGGTTGCTCTATTTCCTCAACCAAGCCTCCAAACATGATGCGGTTTTCAATAAAATACAGAGCATCGACCCACCTTTCAATTGATGCATAAATCACAAAAATGATTTTTTTTCAGTTTTTCGAGAAAATTGTGGGCTAACCCATTGCCGAAAAAGTAGTATTTTCAAATCTATTTCCCACCCAATCAAAATGCACATCAAAAGAAAGGTATTTAAATGCTCTACCCACAACTGCAAACCAAAATGTTATACGATCGCTCGTTTCCGAAAAATTAGTCAAAAAGTAAAATTACAGAATTTCGACCCAGCTCATCACAAATTATCTTTCGGTTGCTCTATTTCCTCAACCAAGCCTCCAAACATGATGCGGTTGTCACTAAAATACAGAGCATCGACCCACCTTTCAATTGATGCATAAATCACAAAAATGATTTTTTTTTCAGTTTTTCGAGAAAATCGTGGGCTAACCCTTGCCGAAAAAAGTAGTATTTTCAAAACTATTTCCCACCCAATCAAAATGCACATCAAAAGAAAGGTATTTAAATGCTCTACCCACAACTGCAAACCAAAATGTTATACGATCGCTCGTTTCCGAAAAATTAGTCAAAAAGTAAAATTACAGAATTTCGACCCAGCTCATCACAAATTATCTTTCGGTTGCTCTATTTCCTCAACCAAGCCTCCAAACATGATGCGGTTTTCACTAAAATACAGAGCATCGACCCACCTTTCAATTGATGCATAAATCACAAAAATGATTTTTTTTTCAGTTTTTCGAGAAAATCGTGGGCTAACCCTTGCCGAAAAAGTAGTATTTTCAAATCTATTTCCCACCCAATCAAAATGCACATCAAAAGATAGGTATTTAAATGCTCTACCCACAACTGCAAACCAAAATGTTATACGATCGCTCGTTTCCGAAAAATTAGTCAAAAAGTAAAATTACAGAATTTCGACCCAGCTCATCACAAATTATCTTTCGGTTGCTCTATTTCCTCAACCAAGCCTCCAAACATGATGCGGTTTTCACTAAAATACAGAGCATCGACCCACCTTTCAATTGATGCATAAATCACAAAAATGATTTTTTTCAGTTTTTCGAGAAAATCGTGGGCTAACCCTTGCCGAAAAAAGTAGTATTTTCAAAACTATTTCCCACCCAATCAAAATGCACATCAAAAGAAAGGTATTTAAATGCTCTACTCACAACTGCAAACCAAAATGTTATACAATCGCTCGTTTCCGAAAAATTAGTCAAAAAGTAAAATTACAGAATTTCGACCCAGCTCATCACAAATTATCTTTCGGTTGCTCTATTTCCTCAACCAAGCCTCCAAACATGATGCGGTTTTCACTAAAATACAGAGCATCGACCCACCTTTCAATTGATGCATAAATCTCAAAAATGATTTTTTTTTCAGTTTTTCGAGAAAATCGTGGGCTAACCCTTGCCGAAAAAAGTAGTATTTTCAAAACTATTTCCCACCCTCTACCCACAACTGCAAACCAAAATGTTATACGATCGCTCGTTTCCGAAAAATTAGTCAAAAAGTAAAATTACAGAATTTCGACCCAGCTCATCACAAATTATCTTTCGGTTGCTCTATTTCCTCAACCAAGCCTCCAAACATGATGCGGTTTTCACTAAAATACAGAGCATCGACCCACCTTTCAATTGATGCATAATTCTCAAAAATGATTTTTTTTCAGTTTTTCGAGAAAATCGTGGGCTAACCCTTGCCGAAAAAAGTAGTATTTTCAAAACTATTTCCCACCCAATCAAAATGCACATCAAAAGAAAGGTATTTAAATGCTCTACCCACAACTGCAAACCAAAATGTTATACGATCGCTCGTTTCCGAAAAATTAGTCAAAAAGTAAAATTACAGAATTTCGACCCAGCTCATCACAAATTATCTTTCGGTTGCTCTATTTCCTCAACCAAGCCTCCAAACATGATGCGGTTTTCACTAAAATACAGAGCATCGACCCACCTTTTAATTGATGCATAAATCTCAAAAATGAATTTTTTTCAGTTTTTCGAGAAAATCGTGGGCTAACCCATTGCCGAAAAAGTAGTATTTTCAAAACAATTTCCCACCCAATCAAAATGCACATCAAAAGAAAGGTATTTAAATGCTCTACCCACAACTGCAAACCAAAATGTTATACGATCGCTCGTTTCCGAAAAATTAGTCAAAAAGTAAAATTACAGAATTTCGACCCAGCTCATCACAAATTATCTTTCGGTTGCTCTATTTCCTCAACCAAGCCTCCAAACATGATGCGGTTTTCACTAAAATACAGAGCATCGACCCACCTTTCAATTGATGCATAAATCACAAAAATGATTTTTTTTCAGTTTTTCGAGAAAATCGTGGGCTAACCCATTGCCGAAAAAGTAGTATTTTCAAAACTATTTCCCACCCAATCAAAATGCACATCAAAAGAAAGGTATTTAAATGCTCTACCCACAACTGCAAACCAAAATGTTATACGATCGCTCGTTTCCGAAAAATTAGTAAAAAGTAAAATTACAGAATTTCGACCCAGCTCATCACAAATTATCTTTCGGTTGCTCTATTTCCTCAACCAAGCCTCCAAACATGATGCGGTTTTCACTAAAATACAGAGCATCGACCCACCTTTCAATTGATGCATAAATCTCAAAAATGATTTTTTTTCAGTTTTTCGAGAAAATCGTGGGCTAACCCATTGCCGAAAAAGTAGCATTTTCAAATCTATTTCCCACCCAATCAAAATGCACATCAAAAGAAAGGTATTTAAATGCTCTACCCACAACTGCAAACCAAAATGTTATACGATCGCTCTTTTCCGAAAAATTAGTCAAAAAGTAAAATTAGAGAATTTCGACCCAGCTCATCACAAATTATCTTTCGGTTGCTCTATTTCCTCAACCAAGCCTCCAAACATGATGCGGTTTTCACTAAAATACAGAGCATCGACCCACCTTTCAATTGATGCATAAATCACAAAAATGATTTTTTTTCAGTTTTTCGAGAAAATCGTGGGCTAACCCATTGCCGAAAAAGTAGTATTTTCAAATCTATTTCCCACCCAATCAAAATGCACATCAAAAGAAAGGTATTTAAATGCTCTACCCACAACTGCAAACCAAAATGTTATACGATCGCTCGTTTCCGAAAAATTAGTCAAAAAGTAAAATTACAGAATTTCGACCCAGCTCATCACAAATTATCTTTCGGTTGCTCTATTTCCTCAACCAAGCCTCCAAACATGATGCGGTTGTCACTAAAATACAGAGCATCGACCCACCTTTCAATTGATGCATAAATCACAAAAATGATTTTTTTTTCAGTTTTTCGAGAAAATCGTGGGCTAACCCTTGCCGAAAAAAGTAGTATTTTCAAAACTATTTCCCACCCAATCAAAATGCACATCAAAAGAAAGGTATTTAAATGCTCTACCCACAACTGCAAACCAAAATGTTATACGATCGCTCGTTTCCGAAAAATTAGTCAAAAAGTAAAATTACAGAATTTCGACCCAGCTCATCACAAATTATCTTTCGGTTGCTCTATTTCCTCAACCAAGCCTCCAAACATGATGCGGTTTTCACTAAAATACAGAGCATCGACCCACCTTTCAATTGATGCATAAATCACAAAAATGATTTTCAGTTTTTCGAGAAAATCGTGGGCTAACCCTTGCCGAAAAAGTAGTATTTTCAAATCTATTTCCCACCCAATCAAAATGCACATCAAAAGATAGGTATTTAAATGCTCTACCCACAACTGCAAACCAAAATGTTATACGATCGCTCGTTTCCGAAAAATTAGTCAAAAAGTAAAATTACAGAATTTCGACCCAGCTCATCACAAATTATCTTTCGGTTGCTCTATTTCCTCAACCAAGCCTCCAAACATGATGCGGTTTTCACTAAAATACAGAGCATCGACCCACCTTTCAATTGATGCATAAATCACAAAAATGATTTTTTTTTCAGTTTTTCGAGAAAATCGTGGGCTAACCCATTGCCGAAAAAGTAGTATTTTCAAAACTATTTCCCACCCAATCAAAATGCACATCAAAAGAAAGGTATTTAAATGCTCCACCCACAACTGCAAATCAAAATGTTATACAATCGCTCGTTTCCGAAAAATTAGTCAAAAAGTAAAATTACAGAATTTCGACCCAGCTCATCACAAATTATCTTTCGGTTGCTCTATTTCCTCAACCAAGCCTCCAAACATGATGCGGTTTTCACTAAAATACAGAGCATCGACCCAGCTTTCAATTGATGCATAAATCACAAAAATGATTTTTTTTTTCAGTTTTTCGAGAAAATCGTGGGCTAACCCATTGCCGAAAAAGTAGTATTTTCAAAACTATTTCCCACCCAATCAAAATACACATCAAAAGAAAGGTATTTAAATGCTCTACCCACAACTGCAAACCAAAATGTTATACGATCTCTCTTTTCCGAAAAATTAGTCAAAAAGTAAAATTACAGAATTTCGACTCAGCTCATCACAAATTATCTTTCGGTTGCTCTATTTCCTCAACCAAGCCTCCAAACATGATGCGGTTTTCACTAAAATACAGAGCATCGACCCACTTTTCAATTGATGCATAAATCACAAAAATGATTTTTTTTCAGTTTTTCGAGAAAATCGTGGGCTAACCCTTGCCGAAAAAGTAGTATTTTCAAAACTATTTCCCACCCAATCAAAATGCACATCAAAAGAAAGGTATTTAAATGCTCTACCCACAACTGCAAACCAAAATGTTATACGATCGCTCGTTTCCGAAAAATTAGTCAAAAAGTAAAATTACAGAATTTCGACCCAGCTCATCACAAATTATCTTTCGGTTGCTCTATTTCCTCAACCAAGCCTCCAAACATGATGCGGTTTTCACTAAAATACAGAGCATCGACCCACCTTTCAATTGATGCATAAATCACAAAAATGATTTTTTTTCAGTTTTTCGAGAAAATCGTGGGCTAACCCTTGCCGAAAAAAGTAGTATTTTCAAAACTATTTCCCACCCAATCAAAATGCACATCAAAAGAAAGGTATTTAAATGCTCTACCCACAACTGCAAACCAAAATGTTATACGATCGCTCGTTTCCGAAAAATTAGTCAAAAAGTAAAATTACAGAATTTCGACCCAGCTCATCACAAATTATCTTTCGGTTGCTCTATTTCCTCAACCAAGCCTCCAAACATGATGCGGTTTTCACTAAAATACAGAGCATCGACCCACCTTTCAATTGATGCATAAATCTCAAAAATGATTTTTTTTTCAGTTTTTCGAGAAAATCGTGGGCTAACCCTTGCCGAAAAAAGTAGTATTTTTAAAACTATTTCCCACCCAATCAAAATGCACATCAAAAGAAATGTATTTAAATGCTCTACCCACAACTGCAAACCGAAAAATTAGTCAAAAAGTAAAATTACAGAATTTCGACCCAGCTCATCACAAATTATCTTTCGGTTGCTCTATTTCCTCAACCAATCCTCCAAACATGATGCGGTTTTCACTAAAATACAGAGCATCGACCCATCTTTTAATTGATGAATAAATCACAAAAATGATTTTTTTTCAGTTTTTCGAAAAAATCGTGGGCTAACCGCCGAAAAAAGTAGTATTTTCAAAACTATTTCCCACCCAATCAAAATGCACATCAAAAAGAAAGGTATTTAAATGCTCTACCCACAACTGCAAACCAAAATGTTATACAATCGCTCGTTTCCTAAAAATTAGTCAAAAAGTAAAATTACAGAATTTCGACCCAGCTCATCACAAATTATCTTTCGGTTGCTCTATTTCCTCAACCAATCCTCCAAACATGATGCGGTTTTCACTAAAATACAGAGCATCGACCCATCTTTCAATTGATGAATAAATCACAAAAATGATTTTTTTTCAGTTTTTCGAGAAAATCGTGAGCTAACCGCCGAAAAAAGAAGTATTTTCAAAACTATTTCCCACCCAATCAAAATGCACATAAAAAAGAAAGGTATTTAAATGCTCTACCCACAACTGCAAACCAAAATGTTATACAATCGCTCGTTTCCGAAAAATTAGTCAAAAAGTAAAATTACAGAATTTCGACCCAGCTCATCACAAATTATCTTTCGGTTGCTCTATTTCCTCAACCAAGCCTCCAAACATGATGCGGTTTTCACTAAAATACAGAGCATCGACCCACCTTTCAATTGATGCATAAATCTCAAAAATGATTTTTTTTTCAGTTTTTCGAGAAAATCGTGGGCTAACCCTTGCCGAAAAAAAGTAGTATTTTCAAAACTATTTCCCACCCAATCAAAATGCACATCAAAAGAAAGGTATTTAAATGCTCTACCCACAACTGCAAACCAAAATGTTATACGATCTCTCTTTTCCGAAAAATTAGTCAAAAAGTAAAATTACAGAATTTCGACTCAGCTCATCACAAATTATCTTTCGGTTGCTCTATTTCCTCAACCAAGCCTCCAAACATGATGCGGTTTTCACTTAAATACAGAGCATCGACCCACCTTTCAATTGATGCATAAATCTCAAAAAGGTTTTTTTTTCAGCTTTTCGAGAAAATCGTGGGCTAACCCTTGCCGAAAAAAGTAGTATTTTCAAAACTATTTCCCACCCAATCAAAATGCACATCAAAAGAAAGGTATTTAAATGCTCTACCCACAACTGCAAACCAAAATGTTATACGATCGCTCGTTTCCGAAAAATTAGTCAAAAAGTAAAATTACAGAATTTCGACCCAGCTCATCACAAATTATCTTTCGGTTGCTCTATTTCCTCAACCAAGCCTCCAAACATGATGCGGTTTTCACTAAAATACAGAGCATCGACCCACCTTTCAATTGATGCATAAATCTCAACAATGATTTTTTTTCAGTTTTTTCGAGAAAATCGTGGGCTAACCCTTGCCGAAAAAAATAGCATTTTCAAATCTATTTCCCACCCAATCAAAATACACATCAAAAGAAAGGTATTTAAATGCTCTACCCACAACTGCAAACCAAAATGTTATACAATCGCTCGTTTCCGAAAAATTAGTCAAAAAGTAAAATTACAGAATTTGGACCCAGCTCATCACAAATTATCTTTCGGTTGCTCTATTTCCTCAACCAAGCCTCCAAACATGATGCGGTTTTCACTAAAATACAGAGCATCGACCCAGCTTTAAATTGATGCATAAATCACAAAACTGATTTTTTTTTCAGTTTTTTGAGAAAATCGTGGGCTAACCCTTGCCGAAAAAAGTAGCATTTTCAAAACTATTTCCCAACCAATCAAAATGCACATCAAAAGAAAGGTATTTAAATGCTCTACCCACAACTGCAAACCAAAATGGTCTAGGATCTCTCGTTTCCGAAAAATTATTCAAAAAGTACGGGTAAAAAAAACAGAATTTCGACCCAGCTCATCACAAATTATCTTTCGGTTGCTCTATTTCCTCAACCAAGCCTCCAAACATGATGCGGTTTTCACTAAAATACAGAGCATCGACCCAGCTTTAAATTGATGCATAAATCACAAAACTGATTTTTTTTTCAGTTTTTCGAGAAAATCGTGGGCTAACCCTTGCCGAAAAAAGTAGTATTTTCAAAACTATTTCCCACCCAATCAAAATGCACATCAAAAGAAAGGTATTTAAATGCTCTACCCACAACTGCAAACCAAAATGTTATACGATCGCTCGTTTCCGAAAAATTAGTCAAAAAGTAAAATTACAGAATTTCGACCCAGCTCATCACAAATTATCTTTCGGTTGCTCTATTTCCTCAACCAAGCCTCCAAACATGATGCGGTTTTCACTAAAATACAGAGCATCGACCCACCTTTCAATTGATGCATAAATCACAAAAATGATTTTTTTCAGTTTTTCGAGAAAATCGTGGGCTAACCCTTGCCGAAAAAAGTAGTATATTCAAAACTATTTCCCACCCAATCAAAATGCACATCAAAAGAAAGGTATTTAAATGCTCTACCCACAACTGCAAACCAAAATGTTATACGATCGCTTGTTTCCGAAAAATTAGTCAAAAAGTAAAATTACAGAATTTCGACCCAGCTCATCACAAATTATCTTTCGGTTGCTCTATTTCCTCAACCAAGCCTCCAAACATGATGCGGTTGTCACTAAAACACAGAGCATCGACCCTGCTTTCAATTGATGCATAAATTACAAAAATGATTTTTTTTCAGTTTTTCGAGAAAATCGTGGGCTAACCCTTGCCGAAAAAAGTAGTATTTTCAAAACTATTTCCCACCCAATCAAAATGCAAATCAAAAGAAAGGTATTTAAATGCTCTACCCACAACTGCAAACCAAAATGTTATACGATCGCTTGTTTCCGAAAAATTAGTCAAAAAGTAAAATTACAGAATTTCGACCCAGCTCATCACAAATTATCTTTCGGTTGCTCTATTTCCTCAACCAAGCCTCCAAACATGATGCGGTTTTCACTAAAATACAGAGCATCGACCCACCTTTCAATTGATGCATAAATCACAAAAATGATTTTTTTTCAGTTTTTCGAGAAAATCGTGGGCTAACCCTTGCCGAAAAAAGTAGTATTTTCAAAACTATTTCCCACCCAATCAAAATGCACATCAAAAGAAAGGTATTTAAGTGCTCTACCCACAACTGCAAACCAAAATGTTATACGATCGCTCGTTTCCGAAAAATTAGTCAAAAAGTAAAATTACAGAATTTCGACCCAGCTCATCACAAATTATCTTTCGGTTGCTCTATTTCCTCAACCAAGCCTCCAAACATGATGCGGTTTTCACTAAAATACAGAGCATCGACCCACCTTTCAATTGATGCATAAATCACAAAAATGATTTTTTTTCAGTTTTTCGAGAAAATCGTGGGCTAACCCTTGCCGAAAAAAGTAGTATTTTCAAAACTATTTCCCACCCAATCAAAATGCACATCAACAGAAAGGTATTTAAATGCTCTACCCACAACTGCAAACCAAAATGTTATACGATCGCTCGTTTCCGAAAAATTAGTCAAAAAGTAAAATTACAGAATTTCGACCCAGCTCATCACAAATTATCTTTCGGTTGCTCTATTTCCTCAACCAAGCCTCCAAACATGATGCGGTTTTCACTAAAATACAGAGCATCGACCCACCTTTCAATTGATGCATAAATCTCAAAAATGATTTTTTTTTCAGTTTTTCGAGAAAATCGTGGGCTAACCCATTGCCGAAAAAGTAGTATTTTCAAAACTATTTCCCACCCAATCAAAATGCACATCAAAAGAAAGGTATTTAAATGCTCTACCCACAACTGCAAACCAAAATGTTATACAATCGCTCGTTTCCGAAAAATTAGTCAAAAAGTAAAATTACAGAATTTGGACCCAGCTCATCACAAATTATCTTTCGGTTGCTCTATTTCCTCAACCAAGCCTCCAAACATGATGCGGTTTTCACTAAAATACAGAGCATCGACCCACCTTTCAATTGATGCATAAATCTCAAAAATGATTTTTTTTTTCAGTTTTTCGAGAAAATCGTGGGCTAACCCTTGCCGAAAAAAGTAGTATTTTCAAAACTATTTCCCACCCTCTACCCACAACTGCAAACCAAAATGTTATACGATCGCTCGTTTCCGAAAAATTAGTCAAAAAGTAAAATTACAGAATTTCGACCCAGCTCATCACAAATTATCTTTCGGTTGCTCTATTTCCTCAACCAAGCCTCCAAACATGATGCGGTTTTCACTAAAATACAGAGCATCGACCCACCTTTCAATTGATGCATAAATCACAAAAATGATTTTTTTTCAGTTTTTCGAGAAAATCGTGGGCTAACCCTTGCCGAAAAAAGTAGTATTTTCAAAACTATTTCCCACCCAATCAAAATGCACATCAACAGAAAGGTATTTAAATGCTCTACCCACAACTGCAAACCAAAATGTTATACGATCGCTCGTTTCCGAAAAATTAGTCAAAAAGTAAAATTACAGAATTTCGACCCAGCTCATCACAAATTATCTTTCGGTTGCTCTATTTCCTCAACCAAGCCTCCAAACATGATGCGGTTTTCACTAAAATACAGAGCATCGACCCACCTTTCAATTGATGCATAAATCTCAAAAATGATTTTTTTTTCAGTTTTTCGAGAAAATCGTGGGCTAACCCATTGCCGAAAAAGTAGTATTTTCAAAACTATTTCCCACCCAATCAAAATGCACATCAAAAGAAAGGTATTTAAATGCTCTACCCACAACTGCAAACCAAAATGTTATACAATCGCTCGTTTCCGAAAAATTAGTCAAAAAGTAAAATTACAGAATTTGGACCCAGCTCATCACAAATTATCTTTCGGTTGCTCTATTTCCTCAACCAAGCCTCCAAACATGATGCGGTTTTCACTAAAATACAGAGCATCGACCCACCTTTCAATTGATGCATAAATCTCAAAAATGATTTTTTTTTTCAGTTTTTCGAGAAAATCGTGGGCTAACCCTTGCCGAAAAAAGTAGTATTTTCAAAACTATTTCCCACCCTCTACCCACAACTGCAAACCAAAATGTTATACGATCGCTCGTTTCCGAAAAATTAGTCAAAAAGTAAAATTACAGAATTTCGACCCAGCTCATCACAAATTATCTTTCGGTTGCTCTATTTCCTCAACCAAGCCTCCAAACATGATGCGGTTTTCACTAAAATACAGAGCATCGACCCACCTTTCAATTGATGCATAAATCTCAAAAATGATTTTTTTTTCAGTTTTTCGAGAAAATCGTGGGCTAACCCATTGCCGAAAAAGTAGTATTTTCAAAACTATTTCCCACCCAATCAAAATGCACATCAAAAGAAAGGTATTTAAATGCTCTACCCACAACTGCAAACCAAAATGTTATACAATCGCTCGTTTCCGAAAAATTAGTCAAAAAGTAAAATTACAGAATTTGGACCCAGCTCATCACAAATTATCTTTCGGTTGCTCTATTTCCTCAACCAAGCCTCCAAACATGATGCGGTTTTCACTAAAATACAGAGCATCGACCCACCTTTCAATTGATGCATAAATCTCAAAAATGATTTTTTTTTTCAGTTTTTCGAGAAAATCGTGGGCTAACCCTTGCCGAAAAAAGTAGCATTTTCAAAACTATTTCCCAACCAATCAAAATGCACATCAAAAGAAAGGTATTTAAATGCTCTACCCACAACTGCAAACCAAAATGGTCTAGGATCTCTCGTTTCCGAAAAATTATTCAAAAAGTACGGGTAAAAAAAACAGAATTTCGACCCAGCTCATCACAAATTATCTTTCGGTTGCTCTATTTCCTCAACCAAGCCTCCAAACATGATGCGGTTTTCACTAAAATACAGAGCATCGACCCAGCTTTAAATTGATGCATAAATCACAAAACTGATTTTTTTTTCAGTTTTTCGAGAAAATCGTGGGCTAACCCTTGCCGAAAAAAGTAGTATTTTCAAAACTATTTCCCACCCAATCAAAATGCACATCAAAAGAAAGGTATTTAAATGCTCTACCCACAACTGCAAACCAAAATGTTATACGATCGCTCGTTTCCGAAAAATTAGTCAAAAAGTAAAATTACAGAATTTCGACCCAGCTCATCACAAATTATCTTTCGGTTGCTCTATTTCCTCAACCAAGCCTCCAAACATGATGCGGTTTTCACTAAAATACAGAGCATCGACCCACCTTTCAATTGATGCATAAATCACAAAAATGATTTTTTTCAGTTTTTCGAGAAAATCGTGGGCTAACCCTTGCCGAAAAAAGTAGTATATTCAAAACTATTTCCCACCCAATCAAAATGCACATCAAAAGAAAGGTATTTAAATGCTCTACCCACAACTGCAAACCAAAATGTTATACGATTGCTTGTTTCCGAAAAATTAGTCAAAAAGTAAAATTACAGAATTTCGACCCAGCTCATCACAAATTATCTTTCGGTTGCTCTATTTCCTCAACCAAGCCTCCAAACATGATGCGGTTGTCACTAAAACACAGAGCATCGACCCTGCTTTCAATTGATGCATAAATTACAAAAATGATTTTTTTTCAGTTTTTCGAGAAAATCGTGGGCTAACCCTTGCCGAAAAAAGTAGTATTTTCAAAACTATTTCCCACCCAATCAAAATGCAAATCAAAAGAAAGGTATTTAAATGCTCTACCCACAACTGCAAACCAAAATGTTATACGATCGCTTGTTTCCGAAAAATTAGTCAAAAAGTAAAATTACAGAATTTCGACCCAGCTCATCACAAATTATCTTTCGGTTGCTCTATTTCCTCAACCAAGCCTCCAAACATGATGCGGTTTTCACTAAAATACAGAGCATCGACCCACCTTTCAATTGATGCATAAATCACAAAAATGATTTTTTTTCAGTTTTTCGAGAAAATCGTGGGCTAACCCTTGCCGAAAAAAGTAGTATTTTCAAAACTATTTCCCACCCAATCAAAATGCACATCAAAAGAAAGGTATTTAAGTGCTCTACCCACAACTGCAAACCAAAATGTTATACGATCGCTCGTTTCCGAAAAATTAGTCAAAAAGTAAAATTACAGAATTTCGACCCAGCTCATCACAAATTATCTTTCGGTTGCTCTATTTCCTCAACCAAGCCTCCAAACATGATGCGGTTTTCACTAAAATACAGAGCATCGACCCACCTTTCAATTGATGCATAAATCACAAAAATGATTTTTTTTCAGTTTTTCGAGAAAATCGTGGGCTAACCCTTGCCGAAAAAAGTAGTATTTTCAAAACTATTTCCCACCCAATCAAAATGCACATCAACAGAAAGGTATTTAAATGCTCTACCCACAACTGCAAACCAAAATGTTATACGATCGCTCGTTTCCGAAAAATTAGTCAAAAAGTAAAATTACAGAATTTCGACCCAGCTCATCACAAATTATCTTTCGGTTGCTCTATTTCCTCAACCAAGCCTCCAAACATGATGCGGTTTTCACTAAAATACAGAGCATCGACCCACCTTTCAATTGATGCATAAATCTCAAAAATGATTTTTTTTTCAGTTTTTCGAGAAAATCGTGGGCTAACCCATTGCCGAAAAAGTAGTATTTTATTTTCAAATCTATTTCCCACCCAATCAAAATGCACATCAAAAGAAAGGTATTTAAATGCTCTACCCACAACTGCAAACCAAAATGTTATACGATCGCTCGTTTCCGAAAAATTAGTCAAAAAGTAAAATTACAGAATTTCGACCCAGCTCATCACAAATTATCTTTCGGTTGCTCTATTTCCTCAACCAAGCCTCCAAACATGATGCGGTTTTCACTAAAATACAGAGCATCGACCCACCTTTCAATTGATGCATAAATCACAAAAATGATTTTTTTTTCAGTTTTTCGAGAAAATCGTGGGCTAACCCTTGTCGAAAAAAGTAGTATTTTCAAAACTATTTCCCACCCAATCAAAATGCACATCAAAAGAAAGGTATTTAAATGCTCTACCCACAACTGCAAACCAAAATGTTATACGATCGCTCGTTTCCGAAAAATTAGTCAAAAAGTAAAATTACAGAATTTCGACCCAGCTCATCACAAATTATCTTTCGGTTGCTCTATTTCCTCAACCAAGCCTCCAAACATGATGCGGTTTTCACTAAAATACAGAGCATCGACCCACCTTTCAATTGATGCATAAATCACAAAAATGATTTTTTTTCAGTTTTTCGAGAAAATCGTGGGCTAACCCTTGCCGAAAAAAGTAGTATTTTCAAAACTATTTCCCACCCAATCAAAATGCACATCAAAAGAAAGGTATTTAAATGCTCTACCCACAACTGCAAACCAAAATGTTATACGATCGCTCGTTTCCGAAAAATTAGTCAAAAAGTAAAATTACAGAATTTCGACCCAGCTCATCACAAATTATCTTTCGGATGCTCTATTTCCTCAACCAAGCCTCCAAACATGATGCGGTTTTCACTAAAATACAGAGCATCGACCCACCTTTCAATTGATGCATAAATCACAAAAATGATTTTTTTTCAGTTTTTCGAGAAAATCGTGGGCTAACCCATTGCCGAAAAAGTAGCATT
The DNA here is from genome assembly GCF_945859685.1 of Eupeodes corollae. Taxonomy (NCBI): domain Eukaryota; kingdom Metazoa; phylum Arthropoda; class Insecta; order Diptera; family Syrphidae; genus Eupeodes; species Eupeodes corollae. The sequence goes on from NW_026605355.1 coordinate 20,346, forward strand.
TTCAAATCTATTTCCCACCCAATCAAAATGCACATCAAAAGAAAGGTATTTAAATGCTCTACCCACAACTGCAAACCAAAATGTTATACGATCGCTCGTTTCCGAAAAATTAGTCAAAAAGTAAAATTACAGAATTTCGACCCAGCTCATCACAAATTATCTTTCGGTTGCTCTATTTCCTCAACCAAGCCTCCAAACATGATGCGGTTTTCACTAAAATACAGAGCATCGACCCACCTTTCAATTGATGCATAAATCACAAAAATGATTTTTTTTCAGTTTTTCGAGAAAATCGTGGGCTAACCCTTGTCGAAAAAAGTAGTATTTTCAAAACTATTTCCCACCCAATCAAAATGCACATCAAAAGAAAGGTATTTAAATGCTCTACCCACAACTGCAAACCAAAATGTTATACGATCGCTCGTTTCCGAAAAATTAGTCAAAAAGTAAAATTACAGAATTTCGACCCAGCTCATCACAAATTATCTTTCGGTTGCTCTATTTCCTCAACCAAGCCTCCAAACATGATGCGGTTTTCACTAAAATACAGAGCATCGACCCACCTTTCAATTGATGCATAAATCTCAAAACTAATTTTTTTTCAGTTTTTCGAGAAAATCGTGGGCTAACCCATTGCCGAAAAAGTAGTATTTTCAAAACTATTTCCCACCCAATCAAAATGCACATCAAAAGAAAGGTATTTAAATGCTCTACCCACAACTGCAAACCAAAATGTTATACGATCGCTCGTTTCCGAAAAATTAGTCAAAAAGTAAAATTACAGAATTTCGACCCAGCTCATCACAAATTATCTTTCGGTTGCTCTATTTCCTCAACCAAGCCTCCAAACATGATGCGGTTTTCACTAAAATACAGAGCATCGACCCACCTTTCAATTGATGCATAAATCACAAAAATGATTTTTTTTCAGTTTTTCGAGAAAATCGTGGGCTAACCCTTGTCGAAAAAAGTAGTATTTTCAAAACTATTTCCCACCCAATCAAAATGCACATCAAAAGAAAGGTATTTAAATGCTCTACCCACAACTGCAAACCAAAATGTTATACGATCGCTCGTTTCCGAAAAATTAGTCAAAAAGTAAAATTACAGAATTTCGACCCAGCTCATCACAAATTATCTTTCGGTTGCTCTATTTCCTCAACCAAGCCTCCAAACATGATGCGGTTTTCACTAAAATACAGAGCATCGACCCACCTTTCAATTGATGCATAAATCTCAAAACTAATTTTTTTTCAGTTTTTCGAGAAAATCGTGGGCTAACCCATTGCCGAAAAAGTAGTATTTTCAAAACTATTTCCCACCCAATCAAAATGCACATCAAAAGAAAGGTATTTAAATGCTCTACCCACAACTGCAAACCAAAATGTTATACGATCGCTCGTTTCCGAAAAATTAGTCAAAAAGTAAAATTACAGAATTTCGACCCAGCTCATCACAAATTATCTTTCGGTTGCTCTATTTCCTCAACCAAGCCTCCAAACATGATGCGGTTTTCACTAAAATACAGAGCATCGACCCACCTTTCAATTGATGCATAAATCTCAAAAATAATTTTTTTTCAGTTTTTCGAGAAAATCGTGGGCTAACCCATTGCCGAAAAAAGTAGTATTTTCAAAATTATTTCCCAACCAATCAAAATACACATCAAAAGAAAGGTATTTAAATGCTCTACCCACAACTGCAAACCAAAATGTTATACGATCGCTCGTTTCCGAAAAATAAGTCAAAAAGTAAAATTACAGAATTTCGACCCAGCTCATCACAAATTATCTTTCGGTTGCTCTATTTCCTCAACCAAGCCTCCAAACATGATGCGGTTTTCACTAAAATACAGAGCATCGACCCACCTTTCAATTGATGCATAAATCTCAAAAATGATTTTTTTTCAGTTTTTCGAGAAAATCGTGAAAAAAGTAGTATTTTCAAAATTATTTCCCAACCAATCAAAATACACTTCAAAAGAAAGGTATTTAAATGCTCTACCCACAACTGCAAACCAAAATGTTATACGATCGCTCGTTTCCGAAAAATTAGTCAAAAAGTAAAATTACAGAATTTCGACCCAGCTCATCACAAATTATCTTTCGGTTGCTCTATTTCCTCAACCAAGCCTCCAAACATGATGCGGTTTTCACTAAAATACAGAGCATCGACCCACCTTTCAATTGATGCATAAATCTCAAAAATGATTTTTTTTCAGTTTTTCGAGAAAATCGTGGGCTAACCCATTGCCGAAAAAGTAGTATTTTCAAAACTATTTCCCACCCAATCAAAATGCACATCAAAAGAAAGGTATTTAAATGCTCTACCCACAACTGCAAACCAAAATGTTATATGATCGCTCGTTTCCGAAAAATTAGTCAAAAAGTAAAATTACAGAATTTCGACCCAGCTCATCACAAATTATCTTTCGGTTGCTCTATTTCCTCAACCAAGCCTCCAAACATGATGCGGTTTTCACTAAAATACAGAGCATCGACCCACCTTTCAATTGATGCATAAATCTCAAAAATGATTTTTTTTCAGTTTTTCGAGAAAATCGTGGGCTAACCCATTGCCGAAAAAGTAGCATTTTCAAATCTATTTCCCACCCAATCAAAATGCACATCAAAAGAAAGGTATTTAAATGCTCTACCCACAACTGCAAACCACAATGTTATACGATCGCTCGTTTCCGAAAAATTAGTCAAAAAGTAAAATTACAGAATTTCGACCCAGCTCATCACAAATTATCTTTCGGTTGCTCTATTTCCTCAACCAAGCCTCCAAACATGATGCGGTTTTCACTAAAATACAGAGCATCGACCCATCTTTCAATTGATGCATAAATCACAAAAATGATTTTTTTTCAGTTTTTCGAGAAAATCGTGGGCTAACCCTTGCCGAAAAAAGTAGTATTTTCAAAACTATTTCCCACCCGGCGGAGCAAAATCGCATCGTCACCTCCAAGTGGTGCCCGCTGGATAACCGTAAGGTGAACTAACGACGAGCGTTGGATCCATTGAATCCAAGAGCTGAGACACCTGAGCTACCTTCTCAGGAATTAGGAGCAAAAGATAAGATAATCGCTCTGAAGAACCAGTTCTGCAAGAAACCTAAATAGAAGAGGTAACTGAGCTATTTATGGAACTAAACAAAAGTTACAAAAATAAAAACAAATATGGCAATGAGTAAAACAAATAGATATAATACCCCAGGTGGCAATCCAGATAAACTGGTAAATCCACTCTCTTCGGAGATCGGTCCTATGGATTCTGGGGAGGACCAATTATTGCTTCTAGGAAATAGACGGAGTTCAAAAACACTAAGAACTCCACCAAAAATATCACCAAGGGTTACTCCATCGAAACCCCCAACGCAAAAATCAAATGACATAGAAGTCATTAACGAAAAAGGAACCATCCATGAAAAGATCGAAACAAAAGATCAGCAGTGTTTCACAAAAAACAACGAGATCCACCAAGTTGAATCCGAAAATTATTTCGATAAATGGCAAATAGAAATCTTAGCCAGAAAACAACTTGAAGCCCTTGTTGAAAGTCTTCAGCAACAAGTGAAGAGACTCGAAGAAAAAGTCAGCTTGCTCGATAAAAAGTCCGTGAAAGACAATATATCAAGTCAAAAGTCACCAGTAGTGAAAAGCCCACAAAAAACTGCTAATGAGTTTCATACTGATGAGGAAGAGCTCCTCCTTGAAACTGAAGGAAACCGAAATAAACGTAAGTCAAAGAAACGAAAAGCAGAGAGTAGCCCAGAGGCTGTTATAAAATGTCAGCAAACAGGTTCAAAATCAGATACTGCTACAAAAATGAGAGCATCCAATAAAGAAATAAGAGATTTACCCCAAAATAAGTCTCACGTTAAAGGTACCAGGCAAATTGCCCCACCCCCAATTATGATCTCCGGATTGGCAATGTTTGGCGAGCTAAAGAGCATAGTAGAAAAATGCACCAATAAGGCATGTAAATATACATCATACAATAAAGACAATTGGAAAGTCATTGTTGAAGACGCCGATGCGTATAGATCTGTCACTGAAGAATTGAACAAAAAGAAAATTCAGTGGCACTCGTACGAAAATAAAGCTACAAGATCGATAAAAGTAGTAGCAAGAGGCCTTCACTCTTCATGTGTTGCCAAAGAAATTGTCGAAGACCTTATACAAAAAGGCTTTCAAGCTCTCGATGCCAATAATCTTATTAAAAATGAGATAGTAAAAGACTCCACTGGGGTATCAACGACAAAAAAGAGATCTCTACCTTTATTTATGCTCACGTTTGAAAATAAAGAAAGTCTCGATAAGATTTACAGTATTAAATCAATTATGGGCATAGTTGTCAAAATTGAACCACTGCGAAAGTCGAAAAGTGTTCCACAATGTAAGCGCTGTCAAGCCTTTGGGCATACACAAAAATACTGCAATCGCGAGTTCGCTTGTGTTAAATGTGAAGGCAGACATGCAACCAAAAACTGTCCCATGGGCAGAGAACAGAAAGCGAAATGTGTTAATTGTCAAGGCAATCATCCTGCAAGTTACAGAGGATGTCCAGTAGCAAAAAAGTTCCAAGACACAAAAAGAAAAAACAAAACTGGGAACAAGTTTAGAAACTCAACCAACACAAAACCAGTAGTTGAAAGCAAAAAAGTAACGGTCGATAACATTACTAAAAATCAACCGGGAAAAGCAATTGCACTAAGCAAAAGTGATGAAAATAAATCCTATTCCCAGATTGTAAAAAATGTGCGGAAGAATGAGGAAACTTCTATAAAAGAAATGCTGGAACTCATCCTGAAAAGGATTGACCAACAAGATTTAAACATAAAACAGCTAAGCGAAGAAGTCGCTCTTAAAAAACAATGATGGACAGAACACTCAAAATCGCAACATGGAATGCAAACGGTCTCTTACAGCATGTATCAGAACTAAACATCTTTTTAGACATAGAGCATATAGACATTTGTTTGGTGTCCGAAACCCACCTCGCTATTGAACAAAATCTTGATAATAAATTACCAAACTATACATGTTACCACGCTCCGCACCCAGCTGACAAAGCTAGGGGAGGATCAGCAATACTTATAAAAAAGTGCTTAACACACTTTGAAGAACCAAAGTTTACTAAAGAAAACATGCAAGTAACAACAATTAGTATTGGTATAAAAAAGAAAGAATTCAAAATAGCAGCTATATACTGCCCTCCGAGGCGCTCTCCAACTGAAGAAGACTATGCAGAACTCCTACATTTGTTAGGACATAACTTCCTTGTTGGTGGCGACTTCAATGCTAAACACACCCAATGGGGATCTAGGCTCATAACAACAAAAGGTAAACGGCTATACCAAGCAGGCCGAAAATACAACTGCGAATTTTATTCTTCTGGTTCGCCAACATATTGGCCATCTGATACTAACAAAATACCAGACCTTATAGACTTTTTCGTAGTTAAAGGTATTAAACGAAATCATATAAGTGTCGAAGGTAATTATGATTTATCATCAGATCATACTCCAGTAATTTTATCACTGAGCGAAACAGAAATAATAGAAAAAAGTAATCCCAAGCTCGTGAATAACAGAACAAACTGGAACGAATTCAGAGACAAACTTGAAAATTTTATAAACCTAAGATCCCCTATGCAAACAATTGAACAAATTGATCATGAAGTAGAACAATTTATTGCTGATGTGCAGCAGGCTGCAGAAGAAAGTACTCAAACTATTTCGAATGCGAGAGAAAAAGAAATAAAATATCCTATCGAAATAAAGGAGTTGATATTGGAAAAAAGAAGAGCTAGAAGAAAATGGCAATCCACGAGATTCCCAGATGATAAGGTAGTTTTTAACCGTCTTAACAACGAATTAAAAAAAAGAATCTGTGAGTTTAAAAATGATTCACTAAGTAGATTCCTGAAAAGTCTGACGACGGATGCTTCTACAGAATACTCCTTATGGAAAGCAACTAAGCGCCTAAAAAGACCTCAGACACAAAACCCACCGATAAAATCTCAAGATGGTAAATGGATCGGAAACCCGAAACAAAAGGCTGATCTCTTTGCTGAACATCTCGCGAATGTTTTCAAGCCATTCCCAGCAAGCACAGCTACAGATCCCTTACAGTTTGTTGACAGAAACGACGAATGTGAAATACCTTTTGTCACGCTCAAGGAAGTAAGAAGCATGTGTCAACATAAGCTGTCAAACAAAAAATCACCAGGGTACGATCTTATAACTGCTCAGGTTCTGAAAGAAATGCCTCTTATAGCCTTCAAGAAACTCCAATTTATAATAAACGCATGCCTTAAACTAAGATATGTGCCACATCATTGGAAAATTGCGGAAGTCATTGTTATACCTAAACAAGGTAAGCCACCAACAGAAGTTACATCTTACAGACCAATATCGCTTATACCAATCATGGCAAAAGTTTTTGAAAAACTGCTACTTAAAAGGCTTAACAAAATAATTGAAGAAAGAAGACTAATTCCGAGCCATCAGTTTGGATTTAGAAATAAACATTCCACGATAGACCAAGTGCATCGAATTACGGATGTTGTGGAAAAGGCACTTGAAGAAAAACAAGTATGCTCGTCTGTATTCTTAGATGTTGCTCAAGCTTTTGACAAGGTTTGGCACTTGGGACTTGAGTACAAACTGCATAGGGACTTCCCCAGGCAGTACTACGAAATACTGAAATCCTACATTACGAACCGACTCTTTAGAGTACGGTACGACCAAAATTACTCGGAACTTAAGAAAATTGAAGCCGGTGTACCACAAGGAAGTGTCCTAGGACCAACCCTGTATCTGTTATATACAAGGGATATTCCAGTGGACATCAACGCTATCATGGCCACCTTTGCTGATGATACTGCAATATTGGTGCCAGATAAATCCGTTACGAAGGCTACACAAAAATTGCAAAATGCAGTCGATAAAGTTAGTGATTGGACGCACAAATGGCGTATCAAATTAAACGAAACAAAATCGACGCATATAAACTTTACAAACAAAAACATAAACAATGTTCCAATTTTTATAAACAGTACAGAAGTACCTTACTCCAATACCGCCAAATACCTTGGAATGAATTTGGATGCAAAGCTTAAATGGAAAGAACACATCAAAAAGAAAAGAGAAGAACTAAACTTGAAGTACAGAAAAATGTACTGGTTAATAGGAAAGAACTCTGACCTATCTATCCAGAACAAACTAATGTTATATAAGCAAGTATTGAAACCCGTTTGGACATATGGCATCCAACTATGGGGCTGTACAAAGAAAACAAATGCTGAACCCATCCAAAAATTCCAAAGCAAGGTCCTTCGTGGAATAATAAATGCCCCTTGGTATATAAGAAATAGCGATCTACATCGTGACCTTCAAATTGAAATGGTTACAGAAGTGGTTAAGAAACACGCTGTATCACACAATAAGCGGCTGCAAAGTCATACTAACTCTGAAATGGAGACCGTATTAAATGTACGAGACAATGTTCGGAGATTAAGAAGAACCAAGCCTCATGAGCTGATGGGCTAAAAGCTACGGGAAAGTGTTATAACTTAAACTTCCCCCAATGCGATTTTAAAAATTAAGAAATAAAAATCATTTGTCGATCTTTCATAGATTGGTCCTGATTCACCGGTGGTTTTAGTGCGGTAAGAGTCCCACACTACTCGGTACCGATTCTTACCGAGTGTCTTTTGAAGATTTCCATCGGATATAAAAAAAAAAAAAAAAAAAAAAAAAAAATTTCCCACCCAATCAAAATGCACATCAAAAGAAAGGTATTTAAATGCTCTACCCACAACTGCAAACCAAAATGTTATACGATCGCTCGTTTCCGAAAAATTAGTCAAAAAGTAAAATTACAGAATTTCGACCCAGCTCATCACAAATTATCTTTCGGTTGCTCTATTTCCTCAACCAAGCCTCCAAACATGATGCGGTTTTCACTAAAATACAGAGCATCGACCCACCTTTCAATTGATGCATAAATCACAAAAATGATTTTTTTTCAGTTTTTCGAGAAAATCGTGGGCTAACCCTTGCCGAAAAAAGTAGTATTTTCAAAACTATTTCCCACCCAATCAAAATGCACATCAAAAGAAAGGTATTTAAATGCTCTACCCACAACTGCAAACCAAAATGTTATACGATCGCTCGTTTCCGAAAAATTAGTCAAAAAGTAAAATTACAGAATTTCGACCCAGCTCATCACAAATTATCTTTCGGTTGCTCTATTTCCTCAACCAAGCCTCCAAACATGATGCGGTTGTCACTAAAATACAGAGCATCGACCCACCTTTCAATTGATGCATAAATCACAAAAATGATTTTTTTTCAGTTTTTCGAGAAAATCGTGGGCTAACCCTTGCCGAAAAAAGTAGTATTTTCAAAACTATTTCCCACCCAATCAAAATGCACATCAAAAGAAAGGTATTTAAATGCTCTACCCACAACTGCAAACCAAAATGTTATACGATCGCTCGTTTCCGAAAAATTAGTCAAAAAGTAAAATTACAGAATTTCGACCCAGCTCATCACAAATTATCTTTCGGTTGCTCTATTTCCTCAACCAAGCCTCCAAACATGATGCGGTTTTCACTAAAATACAGAGCATCGACCCACCTTTCAATTGATGCATAAATCACAAAAATGATTTTTTTTCAGTTTTTCGAGAAAATCGTGGGCTAACCCTTGCCGAAAAAAGTAGTATTTTCAAAACTATTTCCCACCCAATCAAAATGCACATCAAAAGAAAGGTATTTAAATGCTCTACCCACAACTGCAAACCAAAATGTTATACGATCGCTCGTTTCCGAAAAATTAGTCAAAAAGTAAAATTACAGAATTTCGACCCAGCTCATCACAAATTATCTTTCGGTTGCTCTATTTCCTCAACCAAGCCTCCAAACATGATGCGGTTTTCACTAAAATACAGAGCATCGACCTACCTTTCAATTGATGCATAAATCACAAAAATGATTTTTTTTTCAGTTTTTCGAGAAAATCGTGGGCTAACCCATTGCCAAAAAAGTAGTATTTTCAAAATTATTTCCCAACCAATCAAACTACTTATCAAAAGAAAGGTATTTAAATGCTCTACCCACAACTGCAAACCAAAATGTTATACGATCGCTCGTTTCCGAAAAATTAGTCAAAAAGTAAAATTACAGAATTTCGACCCAGCTCATCACAAATTATCTTTCGGTTGCTCTATTTCCTCAACCAAGCCTCCAAACATGATGCGGTTTCCACTGAAATACAGAGCATCGACCCACCTTTCAATTGATGCATAAATCTCAAAAATGATTTTTTTTTAGTTTTTCGAGAAAATCGTGGGCTAACCCTTGCCGAAAAAAGTAGTATTTTCAAAATTATTTCCCAACCAATCAAAATACACATCAAAAGAAAGGTATTTAAATGCTCTACCCACAACTGCAAACCAAAATGTTATACGATCGCTCGTTTCCGAAAAATTAGTCAAAAAGTAAAATTATAGAATTTCGACCCAGCTCATCACAAATTATCTTTCGGTTGCTCTATTTCCTCAACCAAGCCTCCAAACATGATGCGGTTTTCACTAAAATACAGAGCATCGACCCACCTTTCAATTGATGCATAAATCTCAAAAATGATTTTTTTTCAGTTTTTCGAGAAAATCGTGGGCTAACCCATTGCCGAAAAAGTAGTATTTTCAAAACTATTTCCCACCCAATCAAAATGCACATCAAAAGAAAGGTATTTAAATGCTCTACCCACAACTGCAAACCAAAATGTTATACGATCGCTCGTTTCCGAAAAATTAGTCAAAAAGTAAAATTACAGAATTTCGACCCAGCTCATCACAAATTATCTTTCGGTTGCTCTATTTCCTCAACCAAGCCTCCAAACATGATGCGGTTTTCACTAAAATACAGAGCATCGACCCACCTTTCAATTGATGCATAAATCACAAAAATGATTTTTTTTCAGTTTTTCGAGAAAATCGTGGGCTAACCCTTGCCGAAAAAAGTAGTATTTTCAAAACTATTTCCCACCCAATCAAAATGCACATCAAAAGAAAGGTATTTAAATGCTCTACCCACAACTGCAAACCAAAATGTTATACGATCACTCGTTTCCGAAAAATTAGTCAAAAAGTAAAATTACAGAATTTCGACCCAGCTCATCACAAATTATCTTTCGGTTGCTCTATTTCCTCAACCAAGCCTCCAAACATGATGCGGTTTTCACTAAAATACAGAGCATCGACCCATCTTTCAATTGATGCATAAATCACAAAAATGATTTTTTTTCAGTTTTTCGAGAAAATCGTGGGCTAACCCTTGCCGAAAAAAGTAGTATTTTCAAAACTATTTCCCACCCAATCAAAATGCACATCAAAAGAAAGGTATTTAAATGCTCTACCCACAACTGCAAACCAAAATGTTATACGATCGCTCGTTTCCGAAAAATTAGTCAAAAAGTAAAATTACAGAATTTCGACCCAGCTCATCACAAATTATCTTTCGGTTGCTCTATTTCCTCAACCAAGCCTCCAAACATGATGCGGTTTTCACTAAAATACAGAGCATCGACCCACCTTTCAATTGATGCATAAATCACAAAAATGATTTTTTTTCAGTTTTTCGAGAAAATCGTGGGCTAACCCTTGCCGAAAAAAGTAGTATTTTCAAAACTATTTCCCACCCAATCAAAATGCACATCAAAAGAAAGGTATTTAAATGCTCTACCCACAACTGCAAACCAAAATGTTATACGATCGCTCGTTTCCGAAAAATTAGTCAAAAAGTAAAATTACAGAATTTCGACCCAGCTCATCACAAATTATCTTTCGGTTGCTCTATTTCCTCAACCAAGCCTCCAAACATGATGCGGTTGTCACTAAAATACAGAGCATCGACCCACCTTTCAATTGATGCATAAATCACAAAAATGATTTTTTTTCAGTTTTTCGAGAAAATCGTGGGCTAACCCTTGCCGAAAAAAGTAGTATTTTCAAAACTATTTCCCACCCAATCAAAATGCACATCAAAAGAAAGGTATTTAAATGCTCTACCCACAACTGCAAACCAAAATGTTATACGATCGCTCGTTTCCGAAAAATTAGTCAAAAAGTAAAATTACAGAATTTCGACCCAGCTCATCACAAATTATCTTTCGGTTGCTCTATTTCCTCAACCAAACCTCCAAACATGATGCGGTTTTCACTAAAATACAGAGCATCGACCCACCTTTCAATTGATGCATAAATCACAAAAATGATTTTTTTTCAGTTTTTCGAGAAAATCGTGGGCTAACCCTTGCCGAAAAAAGTAGTATTTTCAAAACTATTTCCCACCCAATCAAAATGCACATCAAAAGAAAGGTATTTAAATGCTCTACCCACAACTGCAAACCAAAATGTTATACGATCGCTCGTTTCCGAAAAATTAGTCAAAAAGTAAAATTACAGAATTTCGACCCAGCTCATCACAAATTATCTTTCGGTTGCTCTATTTCCTCAACCAAACCTCCAAACATGATGCGGTTTTCACTAAAATACAGAGCATCGACCTACCTTTCAATTGATGCATAAATCACAAAAATGATTTTTTTTTCAGTTTTTCGAGAAAATCGTGGGCTAACCCATTGCCAAAAAAGTAGTATTTTCAAAATTATTTCCCAACCAATCAAACTACTTATCAAAAGAAAGGTATTTAAATGCTCTACCCACAACTGCAAACCAAAATGTTATACGATCGCTCGTTTCCGAAAAATTAGTCAAAAAGTAAAATTACAGAATTTCGACCCAGCTCATCACAAATTATCTTTCGGTTGCTCTATTTCCTCAACCAAGCCTCCAAACATGATGCGGTTTCCACTGAAATACAGAGCATCGACCCACCTTTCAATTGATGCATAAATCTCAAAAATGATTTTTTTTTTCAGTTTTTCGAGAAAATCGTGGGCTAACCCTTGCCGAAAAAAGTAGTATTTTCAAAATTATTTCCCAACCAATCAAAATACACATCAAAAGAAAGGTATTTAAATGCTCTATCCACAACTGCAAACCAAAATGTTATACGATCGCTCGTTTCCGAAAAATTAGTCAAAAAGTAAAATTACAGAATTTCGACCCAGCTCATCACAAATTATCTTTCGGTTGCTCTATTTCCTCAACCAAGCCTCCAAACATGATGCGGTTTTCACTAAAATACAGAGCATCGACCCACCTTTCAATTGATGCATAAATCTCAAAAATGATTTTTTTTTCAGTTTTTCGAGAAAATCGTGGGCTAACCCATTGCCGAAAAAGTAGTATTTTCAAAACTATTTCCCACCCAATCAAAATGCACATCAAAAGAAAGGTATTTAAATGCTCTACCCACAACTGCAAACCAAAATGTTATACGATCGCTCGTTTCCGAAAAATTAGTCAAAAAGTAAAATTACAGAATTTCGACCCAGCTCATCACAAATTATCTTTCGGTTGCTCTATTTCCTCAACCAAGCCTCCAAACATGATGCGGTTTTCACTAAAATACAGAGCATCGACCCACCTTTCAATTGATGCATAAATCTCAAAAATTATTTTTTTTAAGTTTTTCGAGAAAATCGTGGGCTAACCCAAACATGATGCGGTTTTCACTAAAATACAGAGCATCGACCCACCTTTCAATTGATGCATAAATCACAAAAATGATTTTTTTTTTCAGTTTTTCGAGAAAATCGTGGGCTAACCCTTGCCGAAAAAAGTAGTATTTTCAAAACTATTTCCCACCCAATCAAAATGCACATCAAAAGAAAGGTATTTAAATGCTCTACCCACAACTGCAAACCAAAATGTTATACGATCGCTCGTTTCCGAAAAATTAGTCAAAAAGTAAAATTACAGAATTTCGACCCAGCTCATCACAAATTATCTTTCGGTTGCTCTATTTCCTCAACCAAGCCTCCAAACATGATGCGGTTGTCACTAAAATACAGAGCATCGACCCACCTTTCAATTGATGCATAAATCACAAAAATGATTTTTTTTCAGTTTTTCGAGAAAATCGTGGGCTAACCCTTGCCGAAAAAAGTAGTATTTTCAAAACTATTTCCCACCCAATCAAAATGCACATCAAAAGAAAGGTATTTAAATGCTCTACCCACAACTGCAAACCAAAATGTTATACGATCGCTCGTTTCCGAAAAATTAGTCAAAAAGTAAAATTACAGAATTTCGACCCAGCTCATCACAAATTATCTTTCGGTTGCTCTATTCCCTCAACCAAGCCTCCAAACATGATGCGGTTTTCACTAAAATACAGAGCATCGACCCACCTTTCAATTGATGCATAAATCACAAAAATGATTTTTTTTTCAGTTTTTCGAGAAAATCGTGGGCTAACCCTTGCCGAAAAAAGTAGTATTTTCAAAACTATTTCCCACCCAATCAAAATGCACATCAAAAGAAAGGTATTTAAATGCTCTACCCACAACTGCAAACCAAAATGTTATACGATCGCTCGTTTCCGAAAAATTAGTCAAAAAGTAAAATTACAGAATTTCGACCCAGCTCATCACAAATTATCTTTCGGTTGCTCTATTTCCTCAACCAAACCTCCAAACATGATGCGGTTTTCACTAAAATACAGAGCATCGACCTACCTTTCAATTGATGCATAAATCACAAAAATGATTTTTTTTTTCAGTTTTTCGAGAAAATCGTGGGCTAACCCATTGCCAAAAAAGTAGTATTTTCAAAATTATTTCCCAACCAATCAAACTACTTATCAAAAGAAAGGTATTTAAATGCTCTACCCACAACTGCAAACCAAAATGTTATACGATCGCTCGTTTCCGAAAAATTAGTCAAAAAGTAAAATTACAGAATTTCGACCCAGCTCATCACAAATTATCTTTCGGTTGCTCTATTTCCTCAACCAAGCCTCCAAACATGATGCGGTTTCCACTGAAATACAGAGCATCGACCCACCTTTCAATTGATGCATAAATCTCAAAAATGATTTTTTTTTTCAGTTTTTCGAGAAAATCGTGGGCTAACCCTTGCCGAAAAAAGTAGTATTTTCAAAATTATTTCCCAACCAATCAAAATACACATCAAAAGAAAGGTATTTAAATGCTCTATCCACAACTGCAAACCAAAATGTTATACGATCGCTCGTTTCCGAAAAATTAGTCAAAAAGTAAAATTACAGAATTTCGACCCAGCTCATCACAAATTATCTTTCGGTTGCTCTATTTCCTCAACCAAGCCTCCAAACATGATGCGGTTTTCACTAAAATACAGAGCATCGACCCACCTTTCAATTGATGCATAAATCTCAAAAATGATTTTTTTTTCAGTTTTTCGAGAAAATCGTGGGCTAACCCATTGCCGAAAAAGTAGTATTTTCAAAACTATTTCCCACCCAATCAAAATGCACATCAAAAGAAAGGTATTTAAATGCTCTACCCACAACTGCAAACCAAAATGTTATACGATCGCTCGTTTCCGAAAAATTAGTCAAAAAGTAAAATTACAGAATTTCGACCCAGCTCATCACAAATTATCTTTCGGTTGCTCTATTTCCTCAACCAAGCCTCCAAACATGATGCGGTTTTCACTAAAATACAGAGCATCGACCCACCTTTCAATTGATGCATAAATCTCAAAAATTATTTTTTTTCAGTTTTTCGAGAAAATCGTGGGCTAACCCTTGCCGAAAAAAGTAGTATTTTCAAAACTATTTCCCACCCAATCAAAATGCACATCAAAAGAAAGGTATTTAAATGCTCTACCCACAACTGCAAACCAAAATGTTATACGATCGCTCGTTTCCGAAAAATTAGTCAAAAAGTAAAATTACAGAATTTCGACCCAGCTCATCACAAATTATCTTTCGGTTGCTCTATTTCCTCAACCAAGCCTCCAAACATGATGCGGTTTTCACTAAAATACAGAGCATCGACCCACCTTTCAATTGATGCATAAATCTCAAAAATTATTTTTTTTTCAGTTTTTCGAGAAAATCGTGGGCTAACCCTTGCCGAAAAAAGTAGTATTTTCAAAACTATTTCCCACCCAATCAAAATGCACATCAAAAGAAAGGTATTTAAATGCTCTACCCACAACTGCAAACCAAAATGTTATACGATCACTCGTTTCCGAAAAATTAGTCAAAAAGTAAAATTACAGAATTTCGACCCAGCTCATCACAAATTATCTTTCGGATGCTCTATTTCCGCAACCAAGCCTCCAAACATGATGCGGTTTCCACTAAAATACAGAGCATCGACCCACCTTTCAATTGATGCATAAATCTCAAAAATGATTTTTTTCAGGTTTTCGAGTAAATCGTGGGCTAACCCTTGCCGAAAAAGTAGTATTTTCAAAACTATTTCCCACCCAATCAAAATGCACATCAAAAGAAAGGTATTTAAATGCTCTACCCACAACTACAAACCAAAATGTTATACGATCGCTCGTTTCCGAAAAATTAGTCAAAAAGTAAAATTACAGAATTTCGACCCAGCTCATCACAAATTATCTTTCGGTTGCTCTATTTCCTCAACCAAGCCTCCAAACATGATGCGGTTTTCACTAAAATACAGAGCATCGACCCAC